>NC_059997.1:942946-1248928 GCF_912999745.1 Papilio machaon
ATGAGATAACAAGCGCAATAAGAACATGTGAAAAGAAGACAAAAGATGTGCAGCATTCGAAATCAACCATTAGCGTGTGGCCCAAGTCAAAAACGATGGCGGAAGTTTTAAAAAGTGATGAAGGAGAGTGGGAAAAAAAGGATACTATGGACCAGGATTGGGTGACGGTGCAGAAAAGAAGGTCGAAAAATAAATTTATTGGTCGTAAAGGGAAGGCGCAAATACAGCCTGAATCTAATTTTAAGGTTGCGAACATACATATACCTTTATTTATCAACAAAGTGGATAAGGCGACAACGGAAAAAGATATCAGTGACTACATATTGCAAAAAACAGATATCTCTGTGTCTGTCAAGAAAATTAACATGGTCCGACAGAAACGCTACGACGCAAAATTAACCTTAAAATTAACCTTATTCAGAGCGTATTGCCAGTCGTTTTATACATGCAGCTTGTGGTTCAATTTTACCCAACGCGCGTACAACGCCCTACGCGTACAATATAACAACGCCTTCAGGGCACTGTTGGGGCTGCCGCGCCACTGCAGTGCGTCGGGGATGTTTGCAGAGGCGCGGGTTGATGGTTTCGCCGCGATTCGGCGCAAGCACATTGCCTCCCTGATGGAGCGGGTGCGCGGCAGCCGTAACACTATCCTGGAGGTGTTTGCGAGTCGCGTGGATAGCCCATTGTGGAAGCACTGGGTTAATGCCCATGTGCTGATATAAAATATATTGTATGTATAAGTTATTGTTTTAGATATAAGTTATTACTAACATAGTTTTTAAGTAAAACACTGTACTAACAATTAATGGATGTTTATCTGAAATAAATAAATTATTATTATTATTATTATTATTATTAATATCATGACAATCTACTTATGTACAAATAACATTCCGAAAAGAATAAAAGGAGAGAGAAAGCGAGAGAGCAATAACGTCTTTTTTGCTTCAGTAACCAGTTGTATCAATCTTTGTATGAAATAAGTATAATACAATAGTATAAACTTCCGTAACTAGAAACATCTCTACATAATATTCTAAGCATTGATGTGATCATTTTAATATTGAAGCAAACATCTACCGGATTCATTTAACATTTTGTGAGTCATAAAATCATTGATATACTTCTAATATTTATTATGCTAGTTTCACACGAGTTCAAATGAGGTAGAGTAGGAGAACAGTGCAGTACTTAAAATGTTGTTATAAATTAACAGTAATTAAATCTGTTAGATTATGACTTTCGATAAATTTTATCTCTTCAAATGAAGTTTGTATTTGTATTTAATACATTTGTATTAAGTATTACATTAAAAGGTTCTGGTTACGATATCGTTTTTCAGAATTAAAGGGTACGAGGTCAAAGGAATCTGTATCGATAATAATATAGTGGTGTGATTCAAAATCAAATATAAAAAAAATATAAAAATAAGTTATATTCATTTCAAAAATTAATCAATTTAGCGTGGATTTCCACCGACATATCTTTACAAAAATTATTGTCCTTTAATCGTCTGTGAAAATACTGTGATAACAATTTGATTTTGCACAACGGCAGTTGTTATGTATTAAAATTTAAAGAAAGTAGTCTATGTATTCTTCCAGACTATGTTCTACATTTGTGCCAAATTTCATTGAGATCCGTAGAACTGTTCCGAAGATACCTTCTAACAAACATCCATCCATCCAAATATTCGCATTTATAATATTAGTAAGAGTAAGATTGTAATTCAGCCTTGTGCATTTATTATTACGTGATCTTCTGTTATTGTATCCGTTGCCACGGGAAAAAAACCCGTTCGCGAGTTGTTTCAAAATTTCAATACGCAAATGTCAAGCTTAAATATTTTTTAATATCTTATTCATTACTGGCTGGATCGCTGCATTTTTAAAAATAAAAATAAAAAAAAAATTGGGGCAAAAACCTTATTTTACCTTGCCAAAGTAAAACCCTTACCCTGTCAAAGTATTATCAACATCTAAACAGTGGTTCAGAAAGTAGGATTGGCAGCAAGCAGGCTGTCGGCCGTAAAAAATTAAGCCAAAACTTTAAGGTTTATAAAACCTTGTGTGCCGACCCCACGTAAGTCAGATAAAGTCAAGGAGATACAATAGTTCAGGAACAGATGAGGAAAAAATAAACAAACATATTTTGTCACTTCGGAGATTACTAAAAATAAAAGGAACAGACAGACAGAAAGACAATTTTTTTTATCGTTAGTAGTAAAACAGACATCATGTGTACGAAATATGATTTTTTCGATATTACATATCTACAGACACTCCGATTTTATTATTTGTATATACATTATGGGTGTGGGTAAAACTTGTAGTGTAAACTTAATGCGAAACAAAACATTTGCTTTTTCCAACAACACACATGTTTACAATACGAAAGAATAACATAAGAATTTCACGTGGGAATTGGCATATGTTTCTTAAGGCGATTCGTTTGATAGCTTTTTTCTTTTATACACAATTGATAATGGTATTTATTGATTGTTATAAGTTACTTTAATGAAATGGATTAGCCATTTAACAAAATATATTGATATTTACACACTTTTTTTTTATTCTTTTCGATCTTTCATCGCATTCAAAAGGTTGAACAACGTATCAAAGGTGCTCAGCTATTAAGGAAATCATTGTTACTGATTGCCACTTGTTTTCCTTGTCTTCCAATGTATTCGTTATCGTCCTTCATATGCTACTCAAGCGCTCTTATTCCTTATGGTTAGATTCCTAATAAGGTGCACTCGACATGATCTAATTGTCAAAGCACTTCAACATCGGCTTTGCAACGGTCATGCTTCATTTGTTTATTATAATATACGAGTAGAATATGAAATTATGATGTAGTCATGCATGATATTGGTTTCTGCGGCGTTGGTTACTGAAATCTAGTAGATCCTAAGTCCTAAAGTACTACAATCTAATAGTTACTAAGTAACTAATTAACTTTTAAGTGATGCATTAATGTCTAAGTAAAGTGTAGAAATGAAAAGTTTATGCTTTTCTTCGTATTATATATATATATATATATAAATATATATATATATATATAATATATTATATATATATATATATATATATATATATATATATATAATATATATATATATTATATCAATTTACCGTAGGCTTCTGGGAACAATGTTTTTTTTATTTTGGTTTCAGAAACCCACGGTTAGAGTTACGAAATACAAACATTATCTAATTGAACATAAATTTAAAACTACGATCTCCTAAGAATTATCAAATTTTAAGACTTCAAATTTAAAATTTCTATAGTCTTGTCGTTTCAAATACTTCAGTTTTGGTCCAGTTGTATAAAGTAACTATTAATTGTGCGTCTAAACATTTAACAGTTTATTTTCTATTTACAGATAAACCTCTACCGATAGTCGACCCTACGATAGACTCGTCGGAGGAGGGTCACGCCGCGCAGTGCGCCTGCCCCAACTGTGACGAGGTTCTCTCCAGGTTCTCAGAATGCAGCATATGTCTAGAGCCTTTACAGGTTAGTATCACATATTATTGAAGAGTCAAAAAACAAAAGAACCTCGACTTAACTGTCAATACTTGGGAGTAGAAAAACGAATCAAACGAGACAACTAACACTACAAAATCTTAAGCATCTATAGAAGGGTAAAACGGAACGTACGTACGTACTAACGTATACTCTTATATCTGTACCAAATAGTATTTTCAATTTTCTAATCAGACAATGATCACAATGGTGTTATAAACACCAGGACAACATCATCAATATCTGAAGTTATTAAAAATTCCTTACTTTATTGTATGTGTTAATTAATTATAGACATAAAAATACTTTTCGAATCAACTTCAAATTAACAACTAGGGTACAAAGTTGTATCGACCTTGGTGCCACATGCTTGAATAATAATTGGCTTGCGTGTCTTCACTATGACATTTATATCTATGGGGACAGTCGCTATATGTCGTGTCGCATTGTCATATAGCGTGTATCAACATATGTTTTTGTCGTAAAACTGTCTTGTATAATTATATTTATTAAACATATAATTTTATCAAAAGCCCATTTAAAGTGGCGATATGTTTAAGATGTTTGACAGAATATCTGAGAAACATTTACGTCAGTAAGTCAATGCACAATGAACAAAGATTTAATTCCATTACGAAATTGTATAACATAAAATTGAATAAAGAATGAGTAGCATCGTTAATGAAAAGCTATTGTATATAAATACTATGGGTGCAAATAATCATTTTGAAGAAAATTAAAGTACTCGTAATCAACAATTGTTCAATGCAGATATTGCATGATCAAAAATGCTATGTGAATTCTTAAGCCTTTGAGTTATCTGAAGTTATCTAATAAGTATTCTAATATAGACGTGAAGTTATTACTAATAACTTCACGTCTATATTAGAATTATTAAAAATACCCGATTACAATCCGGGGGAAAACCCGAACCGAATCGAATAGCACCTCATTAGTTAAAATCAAGAGCGACAAACATAAAACCTTCTTCCATGCGTCATAAAATCTGAATGCTTTTATAATATACTAGCTTTTATCCGCGACTCCGTCCGCGCGGACTAAAAAAATGCACACAAAATAAAAAAGTTCCTATGTACGTCTCCTAGTTCTAAGCTACCTCCCCATCAATTTTCAGCTAAATCAGTTCGACCGATCTTGAGTTATAAATAGTGTAACTAACACGAATTTCTTTTATATATATATATAGAAGATGTTAAACATTTCTAGTCTTAAGGCACGTGAAATATCTTAGAGCAGGTGTTTGTTAAGTTGAGGTACTGAGTGAAATAAACCTCGTATCTTACGGTACTTGTATGTTGAAGGTAGAGCTTATGGCGCCGTAACCGCTCACCTAAGGCAAACATATTAAACTTTACAAGTATCCTACCAAAACATAAAGTTCACAGTTACATAAAAATTAATATACATGCATTTATAAACGTAAAAAACAAATAAACTTTAATTTATTGTGTATTCAAAACATGTTTTTGTTGTCAACAACTTAGGTGTCCTTTAAATGTAGTAAGAAAGGCATAAGATGTTTTAACCTTGTATACTACGAGTATATTCTTTTTGTTTAGTTTATTGTAATCGGTGTAAACAGTTTTAGCCCCCATACGCACGGGCGCTTTTTTATCGCGCATTATCAAAGGGTTTAATAAAACAAATCCATTTCCATGTATGTTCATACGGCAGCGCTTTTAAAACGCGACGGATTTTTTAACGCGCAATGTTTCATTTTGAGCACTTGGAGAATAAAACAATGGTGATTTTAAAGCATTTTTCGCTCGAGAGCTGCCAACGCCGTGTTTTAACGCGGCGTTAAAAATCGCCTGTACGAATGAGAGCTTACAAAAACTATGCTGGCTTTTAGTGACATTGGACTTTACAATGCAATGTCATCTAGTTTTGTTTCATATTTTGTTAGCTCCTTTTTTATTTTTTTATGATATCCATTATGTTATTTTTCACTGTCAAA
Source organism: Papilio machaon (assembly GCF_912999745.1). Taxonomy (NCBI): domain Eukaryota; kingdom Metazoa; phylum Arthropoda; class Insecta; order Lepidoptera; family Papilionidae; genus Papilio; species Papilio machaon. The sequence goes on from NC_059997.1 coordinate 948,456, forward strand.
GAAAACATATTGGGTTTAAATTAGTTATGTAATATTTATAATTTCATTATGTACATAGGGTTTTAATAGCTAAATGAGATATTTAACCAAAGTTTACTATTTTACGTAAATTTTAATATTTTACGTAAAGCTTTAACCGTCAATATGTTTCGGCGGTGAAATTTTAAGGTAACACAATACAATGTTATAATATTCAACGTAACGAGGCCGCACCTTAACCCGAACGATGCAACTTTAAACAAAGTTCACAAACTACACGAAACCGTAACATCGTTCAACTTTAACAATATTAGTCAGTGAAATTCTTAGAGACTAAGGAACATAAATGTAAAATGATTACATAACGAGCATAGCTATAGACTTACTTAGACAACTCTAGTAAAATTACGAACTCTTCAAGCAAATGAAAATGGAACAATGAAGCCAGACAACTATACTATAAAGATAACATTAGATTAAATATTAAAACATTCTTTTATACTCATAAAATTATTACAATGTTATAAAAAACTAGCTGTCGCCCGCGACTCCGTCCGCGCGCAGTTAAAAAAAATGTAAAATAGATGTTGGCCGAATCGGTCAAGCCGTTTCGGAGGAGTACGGTGACGAAAACTGTGACACGAGAATTTTATATATTAGATTTAAAATTCCCAAGTTTTTATTAAGTTGACTAAGGTTCTAAAAATCTATTGACATAAAATATAATCGGCTAATATGCTATTAATTATAAACAAATAATGCAAGTACAAATTTAAACGTGACTATTGATAATGGCCGATAACTTGAAGGAAAATATACCTAAGTACCTCATTACATGTGATAATAAATGAGTCGCGTTCTATTGTTATTGTTATAGAGATTATTGTTATTGTTTTAATCTTATCGAGTATTCTAGATTACGTTTATGAAAATCTATGCCATCCTAATTACATGACTAACAAAGAGGGTTCAGTTTTTTATATGTGATCTTGTATGTATGTAAAATCCATTGTAACGGGCTAGAGCAACTGAACCGATTTTTGTAGGGTATATTAAATCGGCACAAAACACACGTGGACGTTAGAGATGGAATTCTAAAAAAATCACTAAGCGGATAAGTTCAAATCTAACTCGCAATATCTTTTTTAATCATTGCTAAATCTTTCGTTTTCGAGTATATACTAAAATAAGAAAGTAATATATATAACATTACAGTTAATTTAGTTTCAATTATTTGATTCGTTTTTCGATTAATAGGAGTCAATGATTAATAACACTTTCGACTTTCCTTACACACGTAGAATCGCTTTAGACTTGTGTAAAATTCCATAGTTTCGTAAGTATGGTTCTCTGTCTCTCTTGTCCGTAGTTGGTCAGCGTTGGGATTACATTTGAAGCTCTTAATCTTCTACCGCCTTGTATCCATAGTCTTAATTAACTACTCCGATTAATAATACTACTTGTAGTATTCGTCCATTATATTTGGCTCGCCTACGTACCACCACGTGCTACCGGTACAACCGACTGAGCCCGACTGAGCCAGACCGCCTCCCTACCTCGGTAGGTAATACCTTTAGTACAGGTGTACCGGCTTGTACTTGTGACGTATACGCTCGAGACAAACGACACTCTGTTTACATACACTACATCCCTTCCTTATTTTAATTTATTTGGTCTTTGTATGTATACTTGTATTTGATCGTAATTAAATCACTAGGCGTGTAGGTATAGCTGTAATCTTTATATATTCTGTAACATTGTTATTTGATATCATAAATTTCTCTACACTTTTACATATAAACTAATTTTGTTAATTTGATTAACTTTGATTCAATAATCAGTTATAAATTCACTTCACAAATGTTTTCACAGCAACCACATACATGTTTATTTTAATCTGATACCATATTGTAATTATCTTCCTTATTTAAATTATTTCTTTCTTCTCATTGTCATTTAGAACTCGCGAGTGTCCCTCAATTCTTTTTAAATTAACTACATTTCGCCTTGATCACACTCAACGGAACTAATCCCGTAAAATCATTTGATTGGTTTATTATATTATTACTAGTAATGCAACGGGAGCGTCTTAGCGGAACCCGAAACGGAAACAGATGTCAAAAGCAAACTTCAGCAGAAACGGACATGAAAACGGATGCAGAAACAGAAGTGTAAATAATATGAAAAACATGTTTACAAAGGCTAGCGTAGTTGACCATGGCCCTATCACCCACAACATGGGAGAGGCTACCAGCCTCTCGGCAGGGACGCATAGTGAGCTGATGATAATAATGATGATGACATATTACATGGTTATCAGTTATTCAAAAGTACATTTAATAACTCGTAAGTATGAAATAGTCACATTTTTCCAGTTGTCAAATTTAATATGGACAATAACTAGACCGTTTACTCCAGCAAGAGAAACCGATTGCTTCAAACAGCAGCAAAATAATACGCGCTTAAATTCACGAAAAAGTACATAAACAAACAAATGCCGTAAGGCCGTGCACGGACTGGGCGGCTCGAACCGCGCATGTGTAACTCTCAGTCATCGTAAACTTACGTTTGTATCTCCGTTGTAAAAGTAGCGGAAACAAAGGCAGAGATCCGTTACATCACTAATTATTACTTGTCACTTTACACTGAGTATGTAATTTTCTTTTGCAATTATGTATGTCTCAGTGAGAACTTATATGTGAAAACTTATATATTAGCCTAGCTGTGTCCGCGGGAAATACCATCTCGGGTAGAATTTTTGGTTAATTATTTTACTTAACCGACGTGCTATGATTTGACGTATGAATGTAGAAGACATAGAAAGAGGTGTGCCAGGACCGCGCCAAATGTAGGTCCTGGGTCTCAGCCTACCCCTCTGGGTTACGGGTCGTGAATTATGTTGTTCCTGTGGTATTTTAATTAAACTTATAAAAACTTATTCCAAAAATATTAAACTTACAAAATATTCACAAACACATCTTCCCATAACATAACATAACCTTATAACATAACCTTGAGGCTAAAACTTTTACAAACTTCAAATGTCGATATTTATTTATATCAAATCTGCAGCCTCAAAATAAGTTTCCACATTCTAACTGTAAAAATGACGATACTTCCATACAAATTTCTACCCAACTTTCAACACCTTACAACCCCTTTTTCGCGATAAAATGTGACCTATGTCCTTCCTCAGGCTCTAGACTATTTGTATACCAAATTCGTACATTTTAATCGGTTCAGTAGTTTTGGCGTGAAAACGATACAGACAGACAGACGGACAGAGTTACGTTTTCATTTATAATGTCAAGTAAGTAAGGATTGTATGCAAGTAACTACTCTTTTCTAAGCTTTCTTTTGTTAATTCATATATCTCATTTCACAATTTGGAACGAGGTCGCTAATTATTGGTCACGTTATTGTCTTTTGAAGAGTAATTCTGCAAGCGGTTTGCCAGTTACACTATGTGGTGTATTTTTGTACATGGTTAAGTATTACGTGTAAAGTGGAAATTTTCCTTCTTTGTATCAGCTAAAATAATTCACAACGATGAGTACGAAATCTCCATTCTAAAGAGGTCCCATTAAATCGATGGCTATGTCGACCTAAGGTTCATTCATTTAGATGTGCTTAATAAAACTCCGCAATAGCATATATCTTCCCTTTATAGTTTTCTCTCTCTCTCTTCTCTCTTTATGTAAATAAATACGTTCATTATCAAGAGAATTTAGTTTAGACTATATTTGCCCTTGAAACTGTATCATTCTGTCTAATAGTTTAGGAGATATCGAAGGAATAAAATTACGCGGAAACGAATAAATGCTACATCGCGTTACAATGAAAAGAAACAATTTTGCTTTCTGGCCTTAGGTAGGTCAAACTACCTACATTAAAATGATGTATGGAGCAATTATAAATCCTTAAATTTGCTAAATGAAAGTCTACCGTGGCATATATCTATCATCTATGGATGTCTCACAATAGCCATGTTATTGTGAAAACGTCTATTAAAATGTACACGAAAAACAGCGTTGTAAGCTTACGGCGCTATTATACCACATTTGATATGAATTCTTATCGAAATAAATATGTTTTAAGACTAGAGTATTAAATGCAGATTACATTAGCTTTTCAAACAATGTAATTCCGATCAATAGTTTGGAAGATATCAAATGATTAAAAACTACGTGCATCCGGAAATTCTACTGTGGCGCGCGGCTGCACAGAATTAAAGGAATGTATTACTTCGTTAATTTTCAATTAGTATACAGATCTTGATAACTATTTCTTTGTTTAAAAGATAACCCCTGAATTGAAGTAAGTCCCTTTCTTTATGTCCTACTTCCGTCCTCATACGTATTAAGGAAATTATTGTTGCCAAACTTCAAATTCCCTAAAAATCGAGAAATAATTTATATATTTTTTTTTTTTTTTTTTTAATGAAAGTCGACTTCATAAAAACAGTGTCAAACATAATGCACTAAAAAGTAACAAAACAATGTCATGAAACTCTCAAAAGTAAGAAAGCTCTCTTCTTTCTTGTAACATGTCTATATTGTATAATTATCTTGGAGTCAGTTTCGGCCTAAGTAGGGACATAAACGGAACTAGGTCTAAACATCTCAAATATAAAATGTCACTTATTAACTCATTCAGCATTATTATAATTATAAAGTAATTCTTGTAATTCCAAGCCACCAAAATGTAATAAACTGGCTATTTCCTACCCAATGTCGTCAATACCCGTTGCATTCATATATATAAATAGTATTCGCTTCCAGCTTACTCTGACGGATGTAGTTTCTCTTTCGTATTCAAACTTTTCCAACGTAAGTTGGGCCAAATTAGCGTGGTATCTAAAATTTAAGTTTTCTTCTACGAAATACTATCAATGATCAACTATGCTGCTTCCATGTTATACATGACCACATCGATTTAACGATCAGCTACGCTGCTTTCGTGTTATACACGACCTCATCGATTTAACGATCAGCTATGCTGCTTTCGTGTTATACACGACCTCATCGATTTAACGATCAGCTATGCTGCTTTCGTGTTATACACGACCTCATCGATTTAACGATCAGCTATGCTGCTTTCGTGTTATACACGACCTCATCGATTTAACGATCAGCTATGCTGCATTCGTGTTATACACGACCTCATCGATTTAACGATCAGCTATGCTGCTTCCGTGTTACACACGACCTCATCGATTTAACGATCAGCTATGCTGCTTTCTTGTCATTTATTTACTTAACCTTATCGATTTAACGATCAGCTTTGCTGCTTTCATGTTATATATCTACATAACCTTATCGACTTAACAATCAGCTATGCTGCTTTCTTTTCATTTATCTACTTAACTTTATCGATTTAACGATTAGCTATGCTGCTTTCTTGTCATTTATCAACTTAACCTTATCGATTTAACGATCAGCTATGCTGCTTTCTTGTAATTTATCTACTTAACCTTATCGATTTAACGATCAGCTATTCTGCTTCCATGTCATATATCTTAATATATGTGAATCTCGTGTCAAAATGTTTGTCCTCAATGGACTCCTAAACCACTTAACCGATTATAATAAATTCGCACACCATGTACAGTTCGATCCAACTTGAGAGATAGGATAGTTTAAATCTCGAATTATAGTCGCAATTTTAATTTATTGCTAATTATTTGTCTGTTATTATTTGACAGTCACAATTATCTATTAACTCCAAATGATTCTAACAGATGTCGATACCTTTCGACTGGGTTGAGTAAGTAATCAATAGATGGCGCTGCTATGGTAAATCTACGAACGTGTCATATAAGCTTATTAACTGCGCGCGGACGGAGTTGCGGGCGACAGCTAGTATATATATATACATGAATTCATCGATTTAACGATCAGCCATGCTGCTTCCATGTCATATCCATGACATAATCAATTTAATGATCAACTTTGTGCTGCTTTGTAATCAGGTGCAAGTGCTGATTAAGTGGAAATCTACGATTAAGTGCAACTTTACACTTTAGTGTACCTAGTTTGTTACACATAACTTAAGTTTGAAAGAGATTAACATATAGAAACTTATTATTTAATTCATACTACAGTCCATCAATACACTGTTAGTCACGCAAAGGTCGAAGACAGTCTTAGAATGTAGTTGTAAATTATTAAAAATTCATTTGATTATTGTTTTAGGTCGTTCGTGCAATTATAAAATATGTGTATGTCTAATTAATTTCTAGGGTAGTAAATAAATATTTATTTTATCATCATAATTGTTTAATATTTTCTTAAACATCATTCGTCTCTTGCTAATCCGAGTAAGTGTCTCACTAAATCTGTCTGTCATGTAAATCTGTCACTTGCACGTGTCATTCATTATGACTCATAATAGTGCACTTTGTAGTAAACAACTTAAACCAAAATTAATATTGTGATAACCAATTATTGTGATCTTATTTCGATATTTGGTTTAGTTTACATTTCAACCGTTTGTAAAATATTCACAGCTAGTAACGTCTTTAAACCATATTTTACAAATAAGTATCATATGCGAACAAAGAAAATCGTTGCTCATTTTGACAATCAATAGCTTCCATTTTAAATTATTTTTAATTGGGTGCACGTAAGGCCAAATAAGATTAAGAATAATTTTGACGGTCAATTATTGAAGTTTTCTTTATTAATCATACACACTAGTCTCTTCCTTCGTTTTTTTTTTTCCAAATACAATTTATTATCGTACTCACTGTTTTATCCTCGTCGCCAATGTAGTATTCGTCCATTATATTTGGCTCGCCTACGTACCACCACGTGCTACCGGTACAACCGACTGAGCCCGACTGAGCCAGACCGCCTCCCTACCTCGGTAGGTAATACCTTTAGTACAGGTGTACCGGCTTGTACTTGTGACGTATACGCTCGAGACAAACGACACTCTGTTTACATACACTACACTACTGTTTAGTTAAGACTCTGAATCTAAATAGTCCGACAATTGTTAATGTAGTATTTTTGTCCGTAGGGGTGCGGTCCATGTGTGTGCCCGTGGTGCGGAGGTGTATGGTGCGCGCGCTGTTCGCGGCGTATGTCACGCTGTGCCTGGTGCCGCGGCAGCCTGCGTGCGCCCGCCGCACCGTGCCTCGCGCTTCAACGACTCATCAACGACCTCATGCTTCCTTGCCGGAATTACAGGTACGTTCAGCAATGAGTTTAATTAACGAGGATCAAGTAACACCAATAAGCTTCAACTTCTTCCTGCCCTTATCTCATTCTACATGGGATCGGCTCACCATGTTGTAAGTCTTAGAGATCGCTGAATTTGGCATTACAGTTATAATACGTTAATAGTTAAATATGTAAATAATGGTGGTTTTTAAGTTTATTAAAAATGTTTAAATATATTTCATTATTTATAAATATGACTTTTTAACTGACCCACACAAAAAAGAAATAATTTACAGCTTAACATTTTGTATGAGTGAGATTATTGTCAAGCATTGATTTGTTAGTTTAAAAAGCGTCTAGAAATTACCTAATTCTACACAGAAAAGTACCTTTCAAATGTCCACAAGGGTACAAAACGCTATTGTAAATATGTGCAATAGGTAATCCGCCTTAATCTGTTATTACAACATCTTGATAATACTAAAAACAAACTCTTCGTTAAGATAAAGAATTGTTTATAATAAAGACAATAAGAACCTCGGTACATTCGACCGATAAAAAATGTGAACGTACTGCAAGGCTAAGTTACTTCAACTTACTAGATTGTACTGGTTAAGCACTCAAGTAAACAAACTTAGATATACACGGGAGAATCATTTGTAATATTTATTTTAATTAATTTGCAAACTTTAACAAAATCTGTAAGCAACACGATTCCGATCCACCTCCGTGAAGTTGGCCCCCTCACTTTAATTTTTTTAACTTTTTTTTACGCAAATCGTTTGAGAATCGTTTGAGAGGGTTTGAGAGAAAAGAAATATCGTTTGAGAGTTCCTACTTTCTCCGTAAAAACAATTTCAAATTCTAGTGTGAAGTTGGCCCCCTCACTTTACTTTTTTTTATTTTTTTCAATGCGAATCGTTAGAGAGTCGTTTGAGAGACATTAAGAGAAAAGAAATATCGTTTGAGAGTTTTTACTTTTTCTGTAATAAATATTTTAATTCTGGGCATCGAAAGTTACAAATCGATTTTCCTTTTTTTCCGAATTAAATATGGCAATCATGCACTTGGACGTTTCAAATTTATTGTGTAGGTAGAGAATGGTAAGAGAGTGATTGAGAGAAAAGAGAAATCGTTTGAGAGTTAATACTTTTTCTGAAATATATATTTCAATGTCGGAATCGAAAGTAACAAATCGATTTTCCTTTTTTCCGAATTAAATATAGCAATCATGCACTTAGACGATTCAAATTTATGGTGTAGGTAGGGAATGGTAATAGAGTGATTGAGAGAAAAGAGAAATCGTTTGAGAGTTAATACTTTTTCTGAAATATATATTTCAATGTCGGAATCGAAAGTTACAAATCGATTTTTCTTTTATTACGACTTAAATATGGCAATCATGCACTAAGACGTTTCAAATTTATTGTGTAGGTAGAGAATGCTTAGAGAGTGACTGAGAGAAAAGAGAAATCGTTTGAGAGTTAATACTTTTTCTGAAAAATATATTTCAATGTCGGAATCGAAAGTTGCAAATCGATTTATTTTTATTTCGAATTAAATATGGCAATCATGCACTTAGACGATTTAAATTTATGGTGTAGACAGAGAATGGTAAGAGAGTGATTGAGAGAAAAGAGAAATCGTTTGAGAGTTAATACTTTTCCTGAAATAAATATTTCAATTTCTGAATCGAAAGTAACAAATCAATTTTCCTTTTTTCCGAATTAAATATGGCAATCATGCACTTAGACGATTCAAATTTATAGTGTAGGTAGAGAATGATTAGAGAGTGATAGAGAGAAAAGAGAAATCGTTTGAGAGTTAATACTTTTCCTGAAATAAATATTTCAATTTCTGAATCGAAAGTAACAAATCAATTTTCCTTTTTTCCGAATTAAATATGGCAATCATGCACTAAGACGTTTCAAATTTATTGTGTAGGTAGAGAATGCTTAGAGAGTGACTGAGAGAAAAGAGAAATCGTTTGAGAGTTAATACTTTTTCTGAAAAATATATTTCAATGTCAGAATGGAAAGTTACTAATCGATTTTCCTTTTTTTCCGAAATAATTATGGCAATCATGCACTTAGACGTTTCAAATTTATTGTGTAGGTAGAGAATGATTAGAGAGTGATTGAGAGAAAAGAGAAATCGTTTGAGAGTTAATACTTTTCTGAAATAAATATTTCAATTTCTGAATCGAAAGTAACAAATCAATTTTCCTTTTTTCCGAATTAAATATGGCAATCATGCACTTAGACGATTCAAATTTATTGTGTAGGTAGAGAATGCTTAGAGAGTGATTGAGAGAAAAGAGGAATCGTTTGAGAGTTAATACTTTTTCTAAAATAAATATTTCAATTTCGGAATCGAAAGTTACAAATCGATTTTCCTTTGATTTCGAATTAAATATTGTAATCATGCACTAAGACGTTTCAAAATTATGGTGTAGGTAGAGAATAGTAATAGAATGATTGAGAGAAAACAGAAATCGTTTGAGAGTTAATACTTTTCCTGAAATAAATATTTCAATTTCTGAATCGAAAGTAACAAATCGATTTTCAAAAACTTACAAATCTCAATAATTGAAATATTTATTTTAGAAAAAGTATTATCTCTCAAACGATTTCTCTTTTCCTTAAATCAGTCTATAACCATTCTCTATCTTCACAATAAATTTGAATCGTTTATCCTCATGATTCCCATATTTAATTCGAAAAAAGGAAAATCGATTTGTAGCTTTCGATTCCGACAGTGAAATATTTTTTTCAGGAAAAGTATTAACTCTCAAACGATTTCTCTTTTCTCTCAATCACTCTCTTACCATTCTCTGTCTACACCATAAATTTAAATCGTCTAAGTGCATGATTGCCATATTTAATTCGAAATAAAAATAAATCGATTTGCAACTTTCGATTCCGACATTGAAATATATATTTAACAAAAAGTATTAACTCTCAAACGATTTCTCTTTTCTCTCAATCACTCTTTAAGCATTCTCTACCTACACAATAAATTTGAAACGTCTTAGTGCATGATTGCCATATTTAATTCGAAATAAAAGGAAAATCGATTTGTAACTTTCGATTCCGACATTGAAATATTTATTTCAAAAAAAGTATTAACTCTCAAACGATTTCTGTTTTCTCTCAATCACTCTATTACCATTCTCTACCTACACCATAAATTTGAATCGTCTAAGTGCATGATTGCTATATTTAATTCGGAAAAAAGGAAAATTTATTTGTTACTTTCGATTCAGAAATTGAAATATTTATTTCAGGAAAAGTATTAACTCTCAAACGATTTCTCTTTTCTATCTATCACTCTCTAATCATTCTCTACCTACACCATAAATTTGAATCGTCTAAGTGCATGATTGCCATATTTAATTCGGAAAAAAGGAAAATTGATTTGTTACTTTCGATTCAGAAATTGAAATATTTATTTCAGGAAAAGTATTTACTCTCAAACGATTTCTCTTTTCTCTCAATCACTCTCTAATCATTCTCTACCTACACCATAAATTTGAATCGTCTAAGTGCATGATTGCCATATTTAATTCGGAAAAAAGGAAAATTGATTTGTTACTTTCGATTCAGAAATTGAAATATTTATTTCAGGAAAAGTATTAACTCTCAAACGATTTCTCTTTTCTCTCTATCACTCTCTAATCATTCTCTACCTACACCATAAATTTGAATCGTCTAAGTGCATGATTGCCATATTTAATTCGGAAAAAAGGAAAATTGATTTGTTACTTTCGATTCAGAAATTGAAATATTTATTTCAGGAAAAGTATTTACTCTCAAACGATTTCTCTTTTCTCTCAATCACTCTCTAATCATTCTCTACCTACACCATAAATTTGAATCGTCTAAGTGCATGATTGCCATATTTAATTCGGAAAAAAGGAAAATTGATTTGTTACTTTCGATTCAGAAATTGAAATATTTATTTCAGGAAAAGTATTAACTCTCAAACGATTTCTCTTTTCTCTCAATCACTCTCTTACCATTCTCTGTCTACACCATAAATTTAAATCGTCAAATTGCATGATTGCCATATTTAATTTGAAATAAAAATAAATCGATTTGTAACTTTCGATTCCGACATTGAAATATATATTTAAGAAAAAGTATTAACTCTCAAACGATTTCTCTTTTCTCTCAATCACTCTTTAAGCATTCTCTACCTACACAATAAATTTGAAACGTCTTAGTGCATGATTGCCATATTTAAGTCGTAATAAAAGAAAAATCGATTTGTAACTTTCGATTCCGACATTGAAATATATATTTCAGAAAAAGTATTAACTCTCAAACGATTTCTCTTTTCTCTCAATCACTCTATTACCATTCCCTACCTACACCATAAATTTGAATCGTCTAAGTGCATGATTGCTATATTTAATTCGGAAAAAAGGAAAATCGATTTGTTACTTTCGATTCCGACATTGAAATATTTATTTCAGGAAAAGTATTAACTCTCAAACGATTTCTCTTTTCTCTTAATCACTCTCTTACCATTCTCTACCTACACAATAAATTTGAAACGTCTTAGTGCATGATTGCCATATTTAAGTCGTAATAAAAGAAAAATCGATTTGTAACTTTCGATTCCGACATTGAAATATATATTTCAGAAAAAGTATTAACTCTCAAACGATTTCTCTTTTCTCTCAATCACTCTATTACCATTCCCTACCTACACCATAAATTTGAATCGTCTAAGTGCATGATTGCTATATTTAATTCGGAAAAAAGGAAAATCGATTTGTTACTTTCGATTCCGACATTGAAATATATATTTCAGAAAAAGTATTAACTCTCAAACGATTTCTCTTTTCTCTCAATCACTCTCTTACCATTCTCTACCTACACAATAAATTTGAAACGTGCAAGTGCATGATTGCCATATTTAATTCGGAAAAAAAGGAAAATCGATTTGTAACTTTCGATGCCCAGAATTAAAATATTTATTACAGAAAAAGTAAAAACTCTCAAACGATATTTCTTTTCTCTTAATGTCTCTCAAACGACTCTCTAACGATTCGCATTGAAAAAAATAAAAAAAAGTAAAGTGAGGGGGCCAACTTCACACTAGAATTTGAAATTGTTTTTACGGAGAAAGTAGGAACTCTCAAACAATATTTCTTTTCTCTCAAACCCTCTCAAACGATTCTCAAACGATTTGCGTAAAAAAAAGTTAAAAAAATTAAAGTGAGGGGGCCAACTTCACGGAGGTTTCCGATCCATTCACGACTAGTGTAACCTCGGCACGAAAGTGCTTGGCTCTTGACTTCTTTAAATAAAATGTACATTTGAACTGTTGCTGTTAATATTTATGTATCTATTACAGTATAGCTTACATTGTTAACTATTATTATAATTTTACAGTTGCGGTATTTGTTTGTTTACTCATCTCAGATATAAAATTGCTATAAGTGAAGACTTGTTATTGGCTTACAGTCATTCAGTTTAGAGTTATTTAGATTAATATAGCTGTAAGTTTTCCATGTTATAAATAAATAATATATTATATAACTATCGGTACATAAAATATATTTATATAAACTTGCAAAACACAATATTCAGTCGTGAATAAATAATTAAAAATAAAGCACTTTTATACAACATTTAATACTGTCTGTCAGTTTAAATTGATTTAATATACAATTATATTTTATGTATAGCTTTATCGCATTACAAAGAAATAAATAAAAATAGAGCCATTTGTATTAATATCTCTGATCTTGATAATATTTATCTCAGATTACAATAAATATTCAGTTATACTTAAGTCTTGTAAAAATTTAGGAACGTACATATTTGTGTGTATAAATATTTTTATATTTTTTGTTTTATTTTCCTCCTTTCATTTTCCTTGAAATATTTTTTATAGATTATTAGATCAGTGAGGTAAAATGTTACATCATATGTTCCCAATAGGCTATGGAAACCTACTGATTATAGCACATGTAATTTTATTCTAACATTAATTTTTGTTCTCAGGCGCGGTTGCACAGAACTCTTAACAACGAGTACAAGGGCAAAACATGAAGAGGAATGCAAATACGACTCAATGATCTGCCCCGTCACAGCGACCTGCTCCTCCATAGCATTCGAGGAGTTATCAGAACATCTGCAGTCACAACACAATATCATCGCCGTCTATTCACAGAAGATCAAGATCCTAATCGAGAACTTTCAAACGAAATTAAAGAAGACCGCTTGTTGTAGGACGAAGTACAAAATTATCCTACTCTACCAGAAGAGCGCGTTCATCATCAAAGTCTGCATCTACAACTTCCACGTCAAAGTTGAAGTGATGCGACGTAAACTAGGCTACATCGCAGATGTCAAATCGGAATCCAAAAAGAGTGAATATTGCGCTCTAATAGAATTCCAAAGTAAAGCATTGTGCACAAAATCAGCAATATTAATAGAAAACGAAGCATATAGCAAGAAAGCAGAAGTTCAATGGAATGATATTATAATGAAATCCGACACTGACGAGGCTATCACAATCCATGTTAACATAGGAAAATCAAATGCTGAAACATTCAAGAAAGTAAATCAGACGACTTGATAAGTCGATGTAACAATGAACTGAATTATGTTTAAAATATTTTACAAGAGTTAAATGTATTCCAAAATATTCCAAAAGTGATTTTAAAAGTGTTGACGTGGTCCAAAAAATTTTAAAGTTATTCTTAAAGTAAGGTTTAATAATTAAACCTACAGATAAGATACAAGATAGTTGTAAGAATGACGTGAACTGATGTAGCTAAATGTGACTGATATAGTTTTAAATGTAGTTATAATTTAAGTGATTATAAGTATTGAAATAAATGAAAACCATCTTACAGTTAAGTTTGATTTCCAATTTCATTTTAATTCATATACGACACGACAAAAGTACTTAAATGACCCTCTGAAAGAAAAAAGGTATACCATGTGTATACCAACGTAGATGCCAGCAACAACATAAGTTGCAAAATATTGGCCTGATTCTCCCAGTGAAATACCACGACCACACGTAGACAGGCGTGAAGTGGAAGCAAATCCGTGCTTCGTTTGAAAAATGTGGTGCAGGAGCCCTAATTATAGTACCCTGTCCCTTCCTACCCAAATTCCTATAGGGAAAGAATGGGAAGGGGCAGTAGATTTGACAGAGGAAGAGACCCATAGAAAAGGGAAATATTCTCTTGTGTCTTTGCGTCCCCCTCCATCGATTAACGTGCACCTGCGAATGCCTATGGACAGCGTTCGCTCCGCTATTTCGGCGAATCAGGTAGTCGTTTGCACGTTTGCCATCTTAAAAGAAAAAGGTAAGTAATGCTTGAGTTATCACGTCTAGCAACACTTGTGCAGAACAACGAATGATTGAGGGATGCATTTGTTATTAAATTATATAAAAAAGACGTAGAATTTTTAAAAGCTTATTAATACATACATTTTTCATAAATTATGTTACTGCTTTGTGTAACCCAACAAAGACATAAAGCGTGTATGCAAATTAAGTTAATTAACATGAAATTAACACAATTTTAAGCCTTTAAAAGTAACATTATTTATAGTACATTGCAAATTGAATGACGGATATACATGCCAATTTCATTGTAAAGTATCAATGGTTAATTAGCAGTGGTCAACGTGTTACAGTCTTAGTTTAGGTAATGACCAATTTGACTTTGTGATGCGTTCACACGTTGTTTTTTTTTGTTTCTTTTTGCTGCTTGCATACGATAGGATTAATATAAACAATGTTTTTATTTTTTTATAATTATTGTTAAAGTTTTAATTGGCCAATAAAACATATTTAATATTAAAAAAATCGTATTCAAGTTTCCATTCAATACAAATTCAAAAGATGTTTTGAAAAGGAAACATGCTTAGTATTTTTATTATGTACTTATGGTTAAGCGCTTGTTTTGTAATCTGCAGATCCAGGTTCAATCCCTGACATGTACCAATGTTTTCATTCGACTTTAAAATTAAACAAGCGCTTAACCCCTGAGCCACCAACCCTCGAATTGCTTTAGTACATAATTAATATTTACTTTTAATATAAGTACATAATAAAAATACTAAGCATGTTTCCTTTACAAAACATCTTTTGAATTTGAATTGAATTGAAACTTGAATATGAATGAGTATATTTTAAAATTAAATATGTTTTATTAGCCAATTAAAACTTTAACAATAATTATTTAAAAAAAAAAACACATTTTCATTCCATCGTATCAAAAAGCAAAAAATTAAGCAAAGTGAACACATCACAAGGCCAAATTAGTCAATAAGTAAACTAATATTTAGCTCACAATTTGTATGACTGTCTGGCTAACAAGGAACATGTTGCCCAGTTGAATGATCACTCACATGAAGGACAACAGATAAACTGCAAGTAAGTTGCCAGCCTTTAAGAAAGTACGTTCTCTTTATAAAAGACGTCAAGTCCTTACAAACTTAGAACATTATAATACGAGTAGAAATGCATTCTCTGGATACCTTATTCAAACATTATTAATGTCTTCCTTGCTATCATACAGACATTATAGCGTAAGGAGTCATAACAGTATCCGGTGTGCCTTTCTCTAAACTTTAAATTCACGACATGTTACTCAAACGTGATAAAATTTAGTTGCCAGGTACTTCAATGTATAAATATATACTCGTATAATATAGTATGTAGATGTCCTATTTTGGTATAGTTTAGAGGTAAGACTATTTTTTTTTTTAAGTAACTAATGCACACGAGCATGTTTTAGGCCATTTTCTTTATCCTGCGCTGAAGAACCAGACCGCCAGGTACCATCCATACCATCTGGATGGCTGGCATTCCACAACAGTGTGGTTCTCTCGAAATTTTTTGCCGCGCACGGCCGCGTTGTGGAATGGTCCTCGGCGGTATTTCCAAACCACTACGACTTAGGGTCCTTCAAGAAGCGAACGTATATCTTTCTTAAAGGCCGGCAACGCATCTGCAATGCTCCTAGTATTGCGGATGTCTATGGGCATCGATGATCACTTCAGTGTTCGCACCGCTCGTTTGCCCCCTTCTCTTATAAAAAAAGAAGTCTTGTGCGACCGATATATATAACAAATCATCAGAATAATCTTTTCTTTTTGTCCATGGCAACACGTAAGTAAGTTAGAAGGTCAATGATCTTCGTTTATTTTTTCTGGTCGTCCGCTTTGTGAAGGGGTCATGAAATAATTTTGCTAAGGTGGTTCTGACATAGAAATATTGAAAAACACTGGACTAAGCAATGACAGTGATGAAGTGGTTGAAGATGTACTCGTAATAGTGTTCTAAAATTCATCACCATAATAAACTACTAACCTCTTTACACGGGGAAGTGAAAATAGAAACTGATGACTCAATACTAATATTTTGGCTTCTCCTTGTGCTATTTTTAAGGTCGTAGTAATTTAATTTACAACTTTCTTTTCTGGTCAAATATGGTTTTGAATTAGCAAAATTTTTATTTGTCTTTTCCAAAGAATTAATTTCAATCTTTTCCTGTATTTTCCTATAATTACTTTCAGAAAAGAAGCTTAATTTGTGGTAATATTTAGTTCTTAATAAAAATAGAATTCTGACTAAAGAAATTATTAATTTTGCGTTAGCAGCAAATATTGCAAATATGTTTTGCTGTTAAACTTTAGTTTATTATCTTCCTTTTTAACAGAATACAAACAAAAAATAACTGACGTATATCATAAATCAGCAAATATGTCGTGATGTACAAACAAACAAACTCCTAACCCGAATAATGTTATCACAAAGTGCACATATCTTTGGCCTAGAGAACTGAAAATCTAAATTACTGAAGCAGATATACTACGAAAGGTAATCACTCAACTTTGTAAAATATACAAGTCGATTAGAATTCAAAAAATAAGCGTTGTGATCCTAAAAATGATAAGTGTGTGTTTAGAATAAATTGAGCTATGTGAATATTTTGTGAGTTTTTTTTTAATCAGTCGTTAGCGTTATTATTATGGTACAAGATTCCGACAGACCCGACCATTTTTATGATCTTATGTGCAGTCAGCACAACAGAATTTGGTCTTCCAAATAGAGCTTTCATGTGTAATTCTCTTCTTAATCAAGTCATTTATCACCAACGTACTACTACTTCTTAAACATAATTATAAGTTCTTATTGTCATGGCCACTCTTACGTCTTTATATCATTCCGTTCCAGCTAATGCTGTTGGGGTCACTATCAATGTTATCTTATCTTTACGCATTATAATACTTTACTTCATGTGTAAAAACCAGAACAGGTTGCCAAATGTTATATTAATATTCTAACACTACTTGGTATAACATGTTTTTTGAAAAATAATAAAACTATTTAGCAGCGAATCATAATTTGCAAACCTGATACATTCGTTTTTTGACCTCTAACGTACTGGATTATTTTTTACCGGCGTCATCGTCTGTCTAGAGTCTAGAGGTTGAATTATCAAAAAATCCCGAAATAATTACTCAATTACTTGTATTGCAAAGTGTTTCTGTAATTTTTTTTTTATTTATTTACATTTTCTCCCCATTCAAATTTATCTCCTACTTAGAAGATGACGTTAAAATCTTAGTACTCGCCTACGTAATAACATAAATCTCTGTACAAAATAACAAGTCTCTAGTCGCAGTAGTTTGGACTGTTGATACATCAATAACTGTTGGTTTCTGAGACCAACATCCTCGTTTAAAACATATTGTTATCTGTGTTTTGTTAAAAATATTAACCGGGATGTCGATATGTTTTATACAGATGATTTAGTTCTTGGAAAACCCACGGTAAGTGCGTTTCGGCTTTTACATATTTATATAGATAAGGAGATTTTCGTAAAATATCCACTTCATCAACTCATTTCATTTTAAAATTATGCATTATTTATTCAATTTAACCATAAATGGTAACTTAATATCCAGATCAATTATGTGTAATTTTATGTTAGTATAAGGTTATTGTTTTTTGGTTTAATCTTTTTTGTGTTAATAAAAAAACTTTCTTTCTTCTTCTATAATTAAAAGGGGGGAAACATTTGTGTTTTTGTATGTAAAGAATAAAGCTACATTATCACTGAATAACATAGACTTTGTTTATAACTAGTTTTTTTTATACCGCGCTGAGAAAGTCGCAAGCAAAAGCTAGTAGTAGAAAAATCTAAGGATATATTTATTCATGTTTTTACTTTTATTACTTGATAATGTTTTTTAGAATATGATATTATAAAACACAAAATGATAACTTCTCAGACCTTTCTTATACTTTTTAAATATTATTTCACTAGCCACAAAATCGTAAAGAAATGCACAAACGAATTACGCAGCTTAATTCTGAAGTCGGTTAAGAATTTAAAAGGAGTCATAACACTAACGCAAAACATTATTTCTTTGTAATAAAATTAACTGGAATCTGACTCAGTTTACTTTTACGGATTCTTCTTTAATGACTAAGTAGAGCGCCGGTGGCTCAGTGATTAACACTTAACTTGCAATCTGCAGGTCCTCGGTTCTAATCCCGCCATGTACCAATGTGTTTTTCGATTTTCGATTTACATGTTGTAAGCTATTTTATATATTCTGTAATTCCATAACCTAAAACATTATTTTGTCTATTCTATAAATCAATAACACTTTTGTTTATTTTAAAATAACATCATTTATCATTGATTTGGGATCCACCATATTATTTAAATATTTGATTCACAAATTTGAAATAGAAATATTCTACTTATTTTGTTATTAATCGGACAGTAATTCGATATCGTAAATTAAAAGTATTGTAATGAGTAGTCTGAATGACAGCCAAGTTGGCATCATTCGGGGAATCGTGCGACAGATATAAGATTAGTAATTGTAAAAAGGTTGTTATTTACAATTCATCAAAGAAAATATACGAGTTAAAGAAGACTGTATTTTAGTAAGTATTCTCCGGCTGTGACTCCCACAATGTGTACAACAATCTGACGTTCTTATGGTGAAGGAAAACTTGCACATATTTGAGAAGATATTCAAAGATATGTGTGATGTCAACCCGCACTGGGCTGTTGTTGACTATGGCCTAGTCACCCCTAACTTAGGGTAGGCTCCGAGCCCCTCAGTGGAGACGTAAAATGAGCTGTTATGACTTAGAAGGAAGATACATTATAGTATTCTCCCGATGTTAATTCATAACATTTTCACAATAAAAAGGTATAATAACTAGAAACCAGTGGTTTCTAAAATTTTCCCGTTCGTAGAATTCAATTTACAAATTTATTGTTTAAGTTTATTTAAATTATAAAAATACAGACACATTGTTTCTAACCTAAAAAATTTAAACTGAAAATGTATTGTAGTGAAAATTATTTTTGTCTTTACCATTTGGGTTAAACGACTCATCTTGAATCTCATCACTTTGAATAAAAGTTATAGTTGAAACAAGTTATTTTCAAATTCGTGCCTGTACACTTAGTATGTGACAAAATGTTTGACTTTCAGTTATGTAGGTGACCAGAATTCTTTCATTATAATCACTGAATAACGGAGACTAGTTTTGAAGAAAGTTCACACAACAAATAAACACAAATGTGTCATAAACAAAACATAAAATATATTTGAACATACTGTATATTCTTTGTAACATTTACTGCTGTCTTTTGATGGTTATTGTGCTACATAGCTTAAGTGAAAAACAAATTGACGTTCTTCCCACGATAATAGATTAAATCACCACGTCACTAGTTATATTTTAATTTTAAAATAAAAAAAATATAAATATATTTCTGAGGAACAAAATTATGTTACGTATTCCTATTTAAATAATCTAAGACCAGTCGTCAACACATAAAATCCGTAAGTATATTTGCGTAATAAATTTTTAAGATTCAATTTTCTGATTTGGCGCAGAATATCAAAGTGACGACTAATACATTTTAATGATACTAAACGCATAAATATTACCAATGTTTTTTTTAAATAAGAAGATCGAATAAAAATAGCCTGCTCTGATTATTTAATTCCTTCAATCTTACTTTTTACTAATATTATAAATGCGAATATTTATAGGTAGATGGATGGATGGATGTTTGTTTGAAGATATCTCCGGAACGGCTGAATAGATTTTGATGAAATTTGGTGCAAGTGCAGAACATAGTCTGGAAGAACACATAGGCTTATTACTTTTTTTATTCCGTGCGGACGGTGTCCCGGACGATTGCTAGTATAAATATTAATTGCTCCTTTTTCTTGAAGTATTCATAAACAGTATTAAATACGTTTTATTGAGATTTTACTTGGATAGAAGTGTTTAACAATTTGCTACACATATTTTCAAACATTTTGTACTTACGGAATTTTATGACTCATAAGAGGAGATGTCTGTTTTTCAACTTACTAACTTTTATGTCCATTATTTCGTTGTTTATGAGAAATTCTCAGTACTACTTATTCAGCCAAAATGAATTATTAAATCAAGGTTCATGACTCATTTATTGACAGAAATATTTCACGTAGTAAAAATACAGTAACCATTTGTCCCGATTTTATATTGATGGTGAAAATGTCGCGTCACTTGAGTGAAAGTACAGATGAGTGTACAATTGTGACTTCATAATCACTTGAAGTGGTGACACCATACTTTGTAATTTTAAAGGATAAGACCTGAATCTACTTTGTAGATTATTCCAAAATAGACATAGAAGTACAAGAGGTCAGTTACTTTCAGCGTAATTTACATTGCTGGAACAGTGTGTAAATTAATTGTGGACCGAGTCTATAGAAGGAATAAAATAAGGTACAAGTAATCTATAAGTATGGTCACTGCAGTAGTGTCGTATGTCCCCAATTTGTCCTATCGATAAAAGGTTCAATGATGTATGACCTATATAGTGTTGAGTTTCATCCCAAACTGTCAAGACATCAATAGAGGTCAGCTCGCTCGAGCGAGGATAAATTTATCCTGTACTAAACTTTGATTAACGAGTTTTAGTGCTTTTGTATAAACCAAATAATCAAATTGGTATTTAATTTCGTTGTTCGTTTAATAAAACAAAATTAGAACATACCGTTTCTTAACTTTGTATTATTTTTTTCACTTTAATGTATATGTTATTAAATAACTTACCTTTTACCCAAACTTCATGAACGTAGGAACAATGAGAATGATCTCTTTTGTGGAGAAGTTGATAAATAGTTATATTTATGCAAATTCCATACCAGCTACTCGCTTTCACAAGCGCCTGAAGTGACTTTGCACTAAAATGAATGCCATAAATATTTGCTAAACATTTTTGCAAGGCACAATTTTATTATAATTAACTTTCCCGTAATCATGACATTTAATGAAATTATTACTATTATATATTTAAAAATAAAAATATTCTCATGTCACCTTAGCACTTCTCAATATTTTATAATCCACTATCAAATCATTCCCGTAACTTGGCAAATAGTATGATAATCTTACCTCAGCGGCAATGTAGGCAGGAATTACTGACAGCAGCAGTCTCTCTTGTTGCTCCCGCTCGCACTCTAACTTAACGCGCTGCTCCAGACAGGTCCTAGTGCCGGCGAATGTGTTCCTGTGAGCGCGCTCCGTCAGCACTCGGTAGTACAGCCCTATCCCACTCGCTGATAGTAGGAGAGCCAGCTCACATGTAAGCTGGAATAAGTAAATAATTTAAAAAAAAACTCTTAAAATCAAAAGAAACTTTGACTGTTAATTGTGAAAGTAGCAGTCTACTATTAATTATTTATCACAAAGGAGCTCGTGAATGATTTTTAGTTCAGAGAAAAAAAGTTAAATCAAAAGAGAATTTTAGTCAAAGCGGTATTATAAAAAGTTGCGACGTAATATTTCCTAGATAAAAGTCATAAAATTATACGAAAAATCAATATACATAGTATAAAACAAAGTCGCTTTCGCTGTATGTCCGTATGTATGCTTAGATCTTTAAAACTACGCAACGGATTTTGACGCGGTTTTTTTTAATAGATAGAGTGATTCTTAAGGAAGGTTTGTATGTATAATAAATGCATAATATAGTAGAGAAACACTGTTAAATTTAAAGGTTCTAATGTGAACGCTGTGAACGTTGTGTATAAGGACATTCTGTAGTAGGTATATTTTGCATTGCACCCGTGCGAAGCCGGGGCGGGTCGCTAGTACAGTATAAGATAATGTAAGTCCATACGACAATATAGTACTTGTACAAGATTTTGTACCGCTATTTTTAAAAACAGTCTCTTCGAAATGTCTAAACGTGCAGTATGTATGACACTTTCTCAAGTAAAATATTGTATTTAATATCGCGACAAAAACCACTTATTTCTTACTATCTCAATATTGTTAAAAAAATCATACTTCAAAACTCATACAGTCATACAAAATTTATTTTTACAGTATACGACACATTTGGTTTTACACGGCGCCTGACAGTTTACGATAAGCAACTTTAGTGCTCGCGTGCTCTTGCAATAAACTTTTGCATTCGCGTGATTTTAAAAATTGTTTCACGTTTATAGTTGGCAATTACTTTGATAAAATGCTAGTTGCGGTTTCATTTACCATAGTTATAATTAATAATTAAAATAAAAATGAAACTTAAAGTTTATATAATAAATAAACCTTTTTCAATATATACTGTAAGTTTTAAAATTTTATTGTAATATTTAGTTTAATGCTGCCTATGAAAACATGATTCTGCTTCAAATTGTCAAATACCAACCTGTTGATAAAATTGATCCTCTTGACCGGCAGGGCCAAGTCCAATGGCGACCCCCATATACGCCAATATGAGACACGCCGACATGCCCAGCGCGATACGTCGTGCTATAGGCATCATTGTGTGCACCATCTGGACAAAATATGAATAAACTACCAAATTACTAAGGAAGAATTCAAACAAAATCTGCCCAACTCATCCTGTGAAATACCACGACTACACAGAAAACTGGTGAGAAGTGGAAGTAATTCCGCGTTTTATCTGATGAGTGTGCGCGCGTGAGGCCTAATTTTAGTCCTGTTTCCCTTCCCACCTTTTTCTTATAAGGAAAGGATGTGAAGGGGAAGTGGATTTGACGGAGGAAGGGACGCATAGGAAGGAGAAATATTCTCTTCCTGTGCGTCCCCTCCTTCGATGATAACGCTGCAGATGTCTATGAGCAGCGGTCGCTTCGCTATTTCAAGCGAATTCTGGTGGCCGTTTGCTCATTTGAAACATTAAAATAAAAATAAAAAAAAGAAAATGATGTTACAATTCACCTCTCTGAGGTCTTCCAGGAAAGATTAATCATTAATACAGGCAACTAGATAGAGTATTAAACTGTTGTTAATAATGCTCTTGTAACAATTCATGGAATGTCGATTCAAGATATCTATAATTAATTAATTAAGCCGGGATTGCAATGATTGGATCGTAATTACTATAGAAGTTCTATGTGAAATTAATTACTTATCATACGTTAGGGAATACATTATTTGTGTAGAAGAAAAATTGTGTTAAAAGTCTGTGGTTAAGGGATAAATAGAGCAATTTTTTTATTATGCAACTGAAAGAAATCTACTCACAAAAATATTTTTAACGTATATAATGTGATGGATATTGATAATATTTCATTTAAAACAAACAGAAAATTGTAACATCCTTTGTTTTGTACAATGGCGCCGACAACGACTATTATTAGGAAAAGGAACTACATATGCACGCAGAGAATAAGTTGTCGTATTTAAGTTAGTAATTTTTATGAATTAGTTTTTATGTTTTTGTTTATTTGTTTAATAGATTTATCGTTAAAAAATTAAGTTTAAGTAAAAAATGATAACACTTTTTTTATGGTGGTATTTATGCATTGATAAAACATAGAATGTTTTATTTTTCGTTGACGTATACTTGGACATCTAAAGCTTCCAGGGGTGTTACGTGAACTAACAATAAAGTTTTGAGTAATATCAGCTTTATTAGAGTTCAAAACGACTGATCTTTAATACCTCAAAGCTTTTATATGAACCCAAAAGGAAAATTTATAAAGTAATTTTCGGGAAAAACTCTTGTTTAGATCACTAATTAAAATACTTTAATTTCTTACCCTGCTTTTTGGCTTTAACTTTTAAAGATTAGATAAGTATCAAAATAATAGGAGAAAACTTATTCAAATCTCATGACATACGATAAAAGTGAAAATCGTTTCTAGTGGTTACCCTCGGACGAATACTAACTAACCCGTCAATTTATCGAGCAAATATTGAAAGGATAAAAAAAGCCAATGTTGAAAATTCAATTTGTTACGTCGAGTTGCGGACGTCGTTGTAAGCATAGGAACATATTAAAAGTCCTTTTAGCGGACTAACTTAATAAAATGCAAACCTGAACTTTACTTTATAGATTAAAAGTGTGTCCAGTTTGCTAAAATTAAAATCAGTGAAGCTTCAATGGTCGATGCTTCATACAACGTACAGTCGCGTACTAAAGAACTTATATTTTTCCCTTCAAAGTAAATGGTTGGATTTTTATTGTGTGTAATTAAAATAAGTTTTGCCCGTGACTTCGTCTGCATAGAATTAAAAAAGAGTCAAAATTACTAGAAATTATGTTCTATATCTGAAACTAATTTCAGTGTGTTGAACAGTTGCGAAGTTATCAAGAAAATACGTGATTCAAATATATCCCACGGAAACCGTAAACATTTCTGGGATCATAAGTAGCCTATGTGTTCCTCCAGACTCTGCTCTTCTTTTCATCGAGATCCTTGTAGCTGTTCTCGAGATACATTCTAACAAACAACCATCCCTCCATCCATACATCCAAACTTTCGCAATTATAATATTGGTAAGAAATAATATAGTAAGATTTTATTTAAAGAGAATTGGAAGATCTGCCAAAAATATTTTATCTATTATATTAATTCGTAAAGGTTATAACGTGACCTTTACGAATCAATATAACGCAATCTCTTGACGTAGCTCATTTTATACCGATTGCCATCTGGCCAATTAATTTATGGCATATTTGATTTTTTAGACGAATCTCAAGTCCAATTTTAATATTATAATGGACTTTAGGATGAACGCATACTGTAATTTATTCTAAAGGTTATTTGTTACTGTTATTAAACACGGGATCATGTTACATTTGGCTAGTACCGTTTTCGATGTTCCGCGCGTTCGAACGAAACGATTTGAACCTTCGTTCAATGTGCATACCGTAAAAAAGTGAACAAGTTGCTGTTCAAATACGATGTGGAGGCCTTCAAAATAAAGAGAATATGCACTTGTTAAGCTAACGCATTTCATCTTTCAACTACATCACCACTTTAAATTAAATGGGATCATGGTTAAGCACTTGTTTATTCAACATAAAAAGGTAACTTATGATACAAAATGAACTTATTAACAACTAACTCACTCATTATTACATAGTAAATATAAATAACAATATAACGGCGCTACATCAAACATAAAGAAACACGTAGCTCGTTAGCTGACAAAATATTTGAGTCACAACATGTAGGGTGGAGAAAAACAAACAACTCGCCGGGTCAATTGTCTTGCGTAGCCGAAACTTTGTTTTTTGTTTTTAGGGCACATGCTAAAGTTTTCATTTAAAAGCACACATTTTACACACCACATGTAAATCGCGGTGGAAATTTTAGGAACCACATTTTTAATATTACGATAATTTTTACGACGGAAAGATTATTCGATCGATGACGAAATTATTTTGCTTACTTTTTATAAAAAGGAATACAAAAATCGCTCGTCCTAAAATAGATCATGTTTTCCGCTGCTATTGCATAAATTTGGATCAAATGGATAAAAAAATATTTAAAGGACCGCGATTATTAAGAGTTTGACATTGAGTTAATTTCGGCAGTTAGTAGTTTTTAAATGATGGATAGTTAGTTAGTGGTACGATAAAGCTTCTTTTCACTATGTCATTTTCACGCCAACTACAACGTTTATAGTTTATAAATGACCAAGTCATTAGACGGTCGGTTTGAGAGCCCTACGAGGGAAATTGAATTTCCAACGGAAGTGTTTTTTCCCGCACTAATTGCCCTCTCCGATGTCCGAAGGGAACTCTATTCCACAAAGTGGCGGGCATTGTGTTGGAAGTGATGCATTTTATATTGAACGTTCTTTACAAGAACAAAGTACATTTTGTATCAACAATTAATTTGAAAAAATTAATAAGCAATTGTATAATAGTAAATTTTCTTTCATTGAAAAAGTTTGTCACATTTTTCTTCTTGTAATAAATTAATGGTCTTATTCGTTTACGTGGGCGTGACCTTTTGTACGTTTTGAGGGTTCACATGCTTATTTTATACATAATAACTTTTTTAACTAAGTGTATTGAGTTACGTCTAATCTTAATATATATAAATCTCGTGTCACAATGTTTGTCCTCAATGGACTCCTAAACCACTTAACCGATTATAATAAAATTCGCACACCATGTACAGTTCGATCCAACTTGAGAGATAGGATAGTTTAAATCTCAAATCATAGTCGCAATTTTAATTTATTTCTAATTATTTGTCTGCTATGATTTGACAGTCACAATTATCTGTTAACTCCAAATGATTCTAACAGATGTCGATACCTTTCTACTGGGTTGAGTAAGTAATCAATAGATGGCGCTGCTATCGTAAATCTACGAACGTGTCATATAAGCTTATTAACTGCGCGCGGACGGAGTCGCGGGCGACAGCTAGTTGTACATAAGTTCTCTTGTTTGTGGTGTATTTTATTGGGTGGCGAAAGTGACGATGTTCACGTCAGTCGGTATCTTTTATAGACTGTGGTATGACTTACCACTTGTTCCCTAACAGTGTGAGCAAAAAGTGTGAAAAGTAACATATGGTGTATGATGATACTTACCAGTATGAGGGCGAAGAGTGGCAACGGCGCATGATGCGTTGCCATGAGCGTGCCAGCGCCGAGGCATAGTGTGACGAGCAGCGAGCCGGCCAGCGCAAGCGCCTCGCATTCCGCAGCGGCCGGTAGCAGCGCTAGTGCCAGCACCGCGCCCAACACACACACCGTCACCGACAGCGTAGACACCGCCTTCACCTGTGATGACAGCTCCTGCACACAGATGGAGGTTTGCTGCGGCACTCATAAAGGTGTTTTAGGATACCAGAGAATGTTTGTACCAAAGGCGCCTTTCCCCTTTCCTCACTTTTCTTATAGGTAAAGGATGGGATTGAACGGAGGAGCGAAAGTGGATTTGGCGGAGAAGACGCATAGGAAAGAAATATATCCTTTCCTGTGAGTCCCCTCCTCCGTTAATTAAAGGTAGGCAACGCATTTGCAATTGACAGTCTATGGGCTGAGGTCGCTTCGTTATTTCGGCGTATTCAAGTGGCCGCTTACTCACAAAATTAAGCCTCCAGCACGCGCATTCATCAGACGAAACGCGGAATTAATTCCACTTCACATTTGTCTTGTGTGTAAAATTAATTAATGGATTAATGAAGCACGTAGACCATAATGGATTCGCTTTTTTCCGAAAAATATGCATCATTGCTTATATTAATTTCTGTTGATAGCAACGTCATATTAGTGTTGGTTGAAAAATTTCGTAATATTCTCTATCCCCTAAATCCCAGATCAAATTTAATCTCAGCTTGAATGGTGTATTCGTACGTACTAGTTCTGTCCGGAAAAAATACTTGCAACTTTTATCACAGAAGCTTCATAACTTTTATGACACGTCAAATTAAAATGTTACCTTTCCAAGGTCTCTAGGGAAAGAGGTTCGTCAGAAATGGAAGTAAATTGCAGTTTGTTTAATTTACTCTTTAGGAATTCTTAGTAGAACTTTGGCACCTGTGGGGTAATGCACATAACAACCTGTGAAGCTTGTTTATATTTAATAGCGTCTTTGAACAAGATTCAAAACAATAAAAATGTTTTTATATGTTGTCATGAAGTTTAAATAAAATTACTGAATATTACTACTACGTAATTTGCAAGGGCTTTATTAAGACCCTTTTTGTAGAGGAGGAACTATTCATAGGGGTTTTCCCCAGAGTTCCTTGCACTTTTAAAAATAAATACATTTAATTTAAATCTTACTAATATTATAAATGCGAATGTTTAGATGGATGGATGGATGTTTGTTTGAAGGTATCTCCGGAACGGCTCAACGGATCTTGATTTAATTTGGCGCAGGTGTAGAACATAGTCTGGAAGAACCACACTTATTAAGTTATTTACTAATTCCGCGCGAACGGAGTCACGGGCGACAGTTATTCTAATATAAACATAAGTTATTAGATAACACAATAAATCTAAGCAGAAACTTATCAAAGAACACTTTAATGTTCAACGGAAAAAATATTTAAAGTATAATAATTTAAATTTAAATTGTCTCGACTACAGCAGAAGTTTTCACTTAACTTTTATCGAAGAAAGTTGAATAAATCTGTTTGAATGTTTGCGAGATTGTTTATTTAAACTTATTTTGAACAATATTTTTATAGTTTACACTATAATAAAAAAAAAAACCTCTTTATTCTGAAAGTATTACATTACATACAGAATTTCAAAAAATCATTCCGAATAGGTTTATTTTTGGGGTGTGGCAAATATTTCGTATGACATAACTAGCACTCTAGACTAGCACAATCTCCTTCATCTTGTTAAGTAACTAACCAAACGACAATAGGCGAGGAACTCCATTGTTATAATAGAATCAAGGGTTATCATTATTACGAGCATAGACACTGGTTGAATGATTTCACTTAACGCTGCCACGACATAAGTAGAATACCATAGATTAATTAATTCATGATTTTCTGTATACATATAATTTGGAAGTATCTCATTCGACGATCTACTGAAAACATATTAGATTAGTGCTCGAAGTTTTATAGTTAAAAGTCTTCGATTTTTTCCATATCATTCAGAGGATTCCTGAGTATTTTTATATTCAACCTAATTTAATTAAAAAAAAATACTAATCTATACTTGTTACTAGCGGTCGCCCGTTAGTAACAAGTAAAGTATAATAATATGCCTCATGCATCAACTACCTTCCCATCAGTCCCGTCAAAATCGGTCCAGCCGTTCCGGAGATTACCCGGAATGCAACCTTGCGGACAAATAGACAGATAGGCAGACAGACGGTCAGATATTTTATAAATTGGTTTGTCATTATCAGTAACGCTAATATGTCACGTATACGAAATATGATTCTTTCTCAACATTACACTTCAATTTTATTAACATATATCGTCATTTACTATGTGACAAACTGTACATCTTCTTGTAATGTCATAGAAAAATGCACTCAAAAGTAACCTAAAAAAACCAATTTCAAACAAAATGCACTCAAAAGTAACCTAAAAAAACCAATTTCAAACAAAATGCACTCAAAAGTAACATAAAAAAAAAATTCAAACAAAATGCACTAAAAAGAAACAAAATAATGTCATGAAAACTCTCTAAACTCTAGTAGTTAGTAGTAGGGGCTCAGTTTTCCGCAACTCCACGACAAGCGCGTATTTTGGGTGTCTCTAAACTCTAAAGAAAGTTCTCTTCTTTCTTGTAACATGTCTATATTGTATAATTATTGTTATTTCGCAGTCGGTGTCGGCCGAAGTAAATAGGTGACATTTTATATTTGAGATGTATTAGACATACTTACGTTTATGTCCCTACTTAGGCCGAAACCGACTCCAAAATAACAATAATTATACAATATAGACATGTTACAAGAAAGAAGAGAACTTTCTTTAGAGTTTAGAGACACGCAAAATACGCGCTTGTCGTGGAGTTGCGGAAAACTGAGCCCCTACTATTAGAGAGCGCAACGAGAGCAACTACTAGAGTTTAGAGAGTTTTCATGACATTATTTTGTTTCTTTTTAGTGAATTTTGTTTGAAATTGTTTTTTTATGTTACTTTTGAATGCATTTTGTTTGAAATTGTTTTTTTTTAGGTTACTTTTGAGTGCATTTTGTTTGAAATTGTTTTTTTATGTTACTTTTGAGTGTATTTTGTTTGAAACTGGTTTTTTTAGGTTACTTTTGAGTGCATTTTGTTTGAAATTGGTTTTTTAGGTTACTTTTGAGTGCATTTTGTTTGCGATTGTTTTTTTTTTGAAGTCGGCTATTTTTTTTCTTAAAATTTTTGTTTTATTTCACAATTTTTAGTGAATTTGAAGTTCAATTACAAATTTCCTTAATACATATAAAGACATAAATAAGACAAATAAAGAAAAGGACTTTCCTATTTGATATGTGTGTACTTCAATTGAAAAACTAATTTAGAATGCAGCAGATAACCACTTATCCTTTAAACAATGAAATAATTATCAAAATCGGTATACAAATTGAAAATTACCGAACTAATACATCGTAGCGTGCCTTTAATTTTGTCCAGCCGCGCGCCGCACTAGCATTTTTCGAATGCGCGTAGTTTTTAATTATTTAATATCTCCCAAACTATTGATCAGAATTACATAGTTTAAAGGCTAACGTAATCTACATTTAATACTCTAGCCATCAAACATATTTATTTGGATAAGGATTCATATCGAATATAATATAATAGCGCCGTAAGCTTACGACGCTGTTTTTCGTGTGCATTTTAATCGAAGTTTGTTCACAATAACATGGTTTTTGTGAGACATCCATAGATGATAGATATATGCCACCGAAGACGTTTATTTAGCAAATTTAAGGATGTATAATTACTCCGTACATCATTTTTATGTAAGTCATATAGTTTGACCTACGCAAGCCCAGAAAGCAAAATTGTGCTTTTCGTGTAGCATTTTCGTTTCCGCGTAATTTTATTCTTACGATATCTCCTAAACTATTAGGCAGAATGATATAGTTTCAATTGCAAATATAATCTACATTAAATTCTCTTGATAATGAACATGTTTATTTACATAAGGGTTAATACTGAACTCGAATAATAGCGTCGGAAATAGGGCATGAATTTAATTGATGTTTCTGAAGAAAAAAATGGTTATGTGAGAAAACTATAAAAGATAGATATATGCTATCGCTGACTTTTATTTAGCACATTTAAAGAGCTTCAATTCGCCATACATCATTTTTATGTAGGTCCTATAGTTTAGCCTACGTAAGCGCTGAAAGCAAAAATGTCCCTAATATTCGCAACAAATTTTGAAGCTATATTCAAAATCTACTAGTCTTCTAGTTATTTAAAAAAAAAACAAAAAAATGGGACCCACCTGCAAGCACTTCCTTTCGATTAAAATATTTTTCATCAAAATCGGACCACCAGGGGCGGAGTTTCGCGGTAACACACATAAAAAAAAAAAAAAATACAGTCGAATTGATAACCTCCTTCTTTTTGAAGTCGGCTAAAAAACCATTGATAACTTCATAAAAACCCTAGTAATTACTAGAAGTAGAAACAGTATTTCAAAAAGTCGGGTTTATCTCAAAAAATACTTCACCAAATACTCGGATGATTTAATTTAATTAACCAACGAGCTTCAGTGGCCTTATAAATTAGTGTTCTCTTGTGGAGAGGATTAATCAAAGACAGTGGTGAGATCATGTCAACTACCGAGTAATTATATGTGAAGTTACAACCACAATGTATTACATACATATTAGTGACTAGCTGTCGCCCGCGACTCCGTCCGCGCGCAATTAAAAAAACTTAATTTGTACCCTATGTGTTCTTCCACACTATGTTGTGCATATGTGCCAAATTTCATCAAGATCCAATTACCCGTTCCGGAGATGCCTTTAAACAAACACCCATCCTAAACTTACTCATCTATATCTATATATATAAAAGAAAGTTGTGTTAGTTACACCATTTATAACTCAAGAACGGCTGAATCGATTTGACTGAAAATTGGCGGGCAGATAGCTTAGAACCAGGAAAGGGACATAGTATAATTTTTACCCCGTTTTTTATTTTTTTTATTCCGCGCGGACGGAGTCGCGGGTAAAAGCTAGTTTAAAATATTAGTAAGAAATAAAGTGTAAGTGTGTAAAATTATTTTCTGAAAGATATTGTAGAAAAAAAAACATCAATTACATAGTCACGGAATATTGTTTACTTCGAATGTAACTATTGACTATTTATTTTCTAGTGGCAATTATAAAAAGAGGATAAGACGACAAAAAAGATAGTAAAAATTTATAGTTGCAATGACAGTAGTATTAATTAAAAGGTAACGTCATAATCCACGCATTTTTAGATGTTCATCAACACTAATAGAAGATTACAGGTCCTTAAATTGCCTTTCGTTCGTATGTCACTCAATTTAATGTGACTTCTGGGTACATTAACTGCTAATTTAGTTTCTTTTGCAACACACATAGACATTTACAAAAAAAGTCAACTTTAAATCCTAAAATAAACTAAACTAAAAGTAAACTATTTTTTAATTCTATTTTTTATTTTTTTGCAATCAGATTGGTAGGTAGTGAGTCCGAGCAATCAGGCTGTATCTATCAGAACAAGCGGAGCGGGATCACTTTCATTGGTAATTCGATTGCTCATCCGAAGCTCGGGTAACGTAATTCCATTATACTTGCATATGGACATTTATTTAACAAATTGATAGTATAGGAAATATGTGGATAAAATTCTCGGATTGTTTTTTTGAAATTTTTCCATTAATAAATCTTATTTAAAAAAAAAAATAGCAACCGGTTAATAAAAGGAATATGGTTCAATTATTTGACGAAACCAAACTTAAACCAATTCTCATCAAAACCTATCAAATTTCCTGAAAGGAGTCGATAAAGCGGGGGCATTATCCTATGCAGT
Organism: Papilio machaon; assembly: GCF_912999745.1. Classification (NCBI taxonomy): domain Eukaryota; kingdom Metazoa; phylum Arthropoda; class Insecta; order Lepidoptera; family Papilionidae; genus Papilio; species Papilio machaon. The sequence continues at coordinate 981,382 of NC_059997.1, forward strand.
ATACAGCTGAGTGTACGCCGGATACAGGAGAAGGCTATGGTAATGTAATTTCTGTATACACTGAAATTTGCATTGATCTATCTCCATTGCTGCATTGTGAGGCTTTTGATGTTTAATTAATGTTAACAGATATAGAGACGTCTTGTCTATTAATAGACATGCTATACCTTAAAGACAATATTGAAGCTAAGGGAAAACATAGTGTATTGACACAAAGGTTAAGCAATCTTACGGATTATCTTGTAAAGTAGAAAAATATAACATTAACCTACGGTAACCTGCGTCATAAGGAAGATGTTTTTAGATCTAGAGCTGTTGCTTCGACAAAGTAAAGAATATTGATAGATAACCGAAGTTGCTAATCGAAAAGTCGAAACTGTATGGAAATGACAAAAACTTTCGATATGTCACGTGCACGTCACGTATTTTTCCTATATATTTTGACAGATTTTGTGGATTCTATTCTTTTAATTCTATCTCTATAATAAGTTCGAATTCTCACCACCGACAGAAACCGCTACCGTCAGTTTTAAAATGGCGGAAATCTATTAGGCACAAAATACCACATCTTATAGCCTGTCCATTTATAGAGGTTTGTGGATCGTATCTATTTATCAAAGTGTTATTAGACATCATGAATGCTTCATATCTTATGGACTTATACATAAATCTTTTCACCTTAATTGATTACCTTGTGATGAAAAATTAATTCCTATTTAATAAAAACAAAATTTCACAAGCATTTGAGATGACAAAATGAAATAAAGCCCTAACTTACACCGACCAAGTGTACACATTAAGTGATGAACTTAACAGCTAAGTGCATTAAGTGCAACTTAAACGAGGACGTAATCTCGTATGTTGATAATTAAGTTGACCGCGTGTGCGAGGCTTCAGGGCTTCGGGGCAAAGTTTCTATGCAATTACGGCATAAGTGTCCGCTTGCCTCAGCTGTGCTGTGAGCAATTTGTTGGATTTTCAACTGATTAGATTCGAAATATCTGCACGTCACCTGGCTCTTGTCTAACACTTAAATAATGAAATTGCTAGAGTAATAAATGATTATTTCTTCAAGTGAGAAATTCATATCAGTATACAACTCATCAGCTCATAAATATTCCCACTGAGAGGTTTAGAGTCTACCCAAGTTAGAGGTGACTAGGCTATAATCAACCACGCTGGCCCAAAGCGGATTGGTTGACTTCACAAATTTCTTATCTCTCAGATATGTGCAGGTTGCATCAAAATGTGTTCTTACTATACAGCATACCTTATATCTTTATTAAATGCACAATATTAGTGTGCATTTAATAAAGATATGGAACTAACGCACTGACTACTCACCTCAGCATGAAGCACGCAGACTGCACAGAGTAGAGCAGCGCAGCAAAGCAACGTGACGCAAAGAGCAGACACGAACAGAGCGTGCTTCAATCTGACGCAGTATCTTCTGTACAGAGCTTCCAGTTCCAGCTCCGTCCCCTCTTCCTCTGTTAACAAAATTAAATATAGTTTTACATTTTTATAGTCGTCAAAGAAACAAAACAAAACAAGCCACTAGTAGATACCAAGTCTTAATGCTAGTTTTTTTTTTTTAATATCAATAGGGGGCAAACCGACAACGAGACACTTAAAAGAGATGCCTATGGTGATCTGAAACATATAAGGAACCGCAAATCCATTGCCGGGCTTATACGTTTTTATCTTATTTTTCTCGTTTTTTCTTTTAGTAGTTTTGTAAAAATTTTCGATCTTTCAATTTAAAGCAATAACTATTACACTATTGAGACTCATGGTTACTTAAGATCTACACTAAGGCACGCACCCAGTAGGCCTTAAACAACTCTAAATGTGCCCTTAAATCTTCTTATATTTCATTTTATTACTTAAAATCATAAAGCTTTGTAACCGTGTTGAAAGATTTTAAAAACACTTCCTTAACCCCTTAAAAGCCTGTCAAGAGAACGGACACTGATCCGTAAATGGATTTGAGAAAGGAAAGAAGAAAAAAGAACTTATACATATAGTTTGTAAAAAGATGTACTTGTAGCTTTTTTTTTCTAAAACCAAACTTCTTTATTAAATAATAGAAACATTAATAGAAATTTTATTATAACAAGTGTTATAAAATATTTAAGATAAAAGACATTATGTACAAGAAATTAAAGTGATGTACTACAATAGCTGAATTAGGGTGCAGTTATTAGTCGTTTACAGCAAACGTGATGCGAGAGATTTCTTATTCACGCATGCCGCATGCCATAGTGCTCGTATGCACGAACCGTTTTCATAACTCGTTAGGATGTGCATACGTTGGGCGATATTCCTTTTCCTCATAAACTAAATCCCCGCACGACGCTTGCTATTTACATACACCGATCATTTCACTATCACCACCGACACAGAAGACAGGCGTGAAGTAGAAGTAATTCCGCGTTTTTCCTGCTAATTAAAAAATAATTATTTGTAGACATATTTAATTTATAATAGTACTAGCTTTTACCCGCGATTTCGTCCGCGCGGAATAAAAAAATGCACACAAGATAAAAAAGTTCCTACGTCCGTCTCCTAGTTCTATGCTACCTCCCCATCAATTTTCAGCTAAATCAGTTCGACCGATCTTGAGTTATAAATAGTGTAACTAACACGACTTTCTTTTATATATATAGATAGATAGTATAAAGTAAAAGTTGAACGATAGATTGAAATGTTTATACTTTTTTAAATTTACACTGAAAACATAAAAATCATCAAGGTTTTTAGACAACTGGTCACAATGGTATACATACCTACAAAAATACTCTAAAACACATTACACATCTGATTCGTTAAGTTCGTTAAGTAAACAAAAAATCAAAAGAAATTGTTAAAATAAATAAAATTAGATTGAATTATCAAAATCTTGGAGACAAGATCAAAAACTTACTCGCCACTTAAAAGACTAAAGGAATTTACTTAATTTAACTTTACTTAAGCGTCAGTTATGCTCCGATGAATTAAGTTCTTAACTACGATTTAAGAGGGATTTTCAGCAACAGGCTTTTATCACTATGAAAATTAAAAGTAGAAAAGAAGTCTTAAGCCTTAAGTCCTAAGTAAAGTTAGAAAGGATAAACATTCTTTAGCAAATGTTAAATATAAAAATTTAAATCCTTTTCTCTCAACTTTCACCTCTACTTCTTATTCATATTACTTATAAATGACAATGTTTGGATGTAGATTTTGTTACAAGTTATGTCCAGAACGGCTCAACGGTTATAGCTGAAATTTGACACAGAACATAGTCTGGATAAAAAACATAGGCTGTTTAATTTTTCTAAATTCCGCGCAGACGGAGATGTGAGCGACAGCTGATTTAAATTGTTAAAATAATTGCAATCAAAAGCCTTGTATTTAATAGTAAACTGTGCATATATTTTTAAACTATTTGTCATTTATGCGCGAATTATAACACAAGTACCTATTTACAAAGTAATCTGAAAATTTTGCTTCATATATTTTGAGGTTATAAATTTTATACGTCCAATCGATTCGTTCATGTTTCACTAATGGTCTCCAATTTTATAAAGCTTTAATATTATTCGCCCTTCAATGAACTTTACCAACTTTTAATATTGGCAACACCTGTCGTACACAACTTTAGTGTCTACGAACTTAAAACAATATAAAAAATTTCTAAGTAAACTTTGTGTCAAAATAGGAATGATATAAATTTCGAAACAAGCTTTCCCGATCTTTTTATATATTACTAGCTGTCGCCCGCGACTCCGTCCGCGCGCAGTTAACTAAATGGGGGGGGGGGTATGAAAAATAGATGTTGGCCGATTCTCAGACCTACTGAATATGCTCACAAAATTTCACGAGAATCGGTCAAGCCGTTTCGGAGGAGTACGGGAACGAAAACTGTGACACGAGAATTTTATATATTAGATTATGTTTTTCGGTATGTATTTATAATTATTATTATGTATAAAGTCGCACAGTAGAAACATTTCCGAGTAAGCAATCCTGCGGAGTGTACGAACCAGGGGCCTAAAGTCATTTTCCTTTGTGATTTTTTTTTTATAACTTAAGGATTGGAATAAGATGTGGTTTTGACTGAGAAACTCAGAAAGTTTCCCTTTCTGTGCATCCTCTACCCTACAATTGCGGATGTCTACGGGCAGCGGTGGGTTCATTATTTCAGCGATTTCCGATGACCGCTTACCTGTTTGCCACCTTATAATATGAATACTAGAAGGCATAGGAAAGGACTATCCTCTGGATTAACACAGACCAAAGACGATGTATTTTGAACAAGTCCAATAAAGAAAGTAATTAAATAGTCCGAACAACATTTTTACTTGAAACATGTTGATTTGCTAATGTGACGAATTAACTTTAAATTAATTTATCTTTTATTATACGTTTAGCTTAGCTTTAGTTATTTTATTTTATGGTTAAAGAATAAGAATAACTTAATTGTTTTCTTCATTCTTCTACCATTTTCTCTTAGCTCAAAGAAATCCTATTACGAAATTGCAGTCAACTGTAACAATACACGACGTGGACAAATTTAATTAAAAATTTCTGAACTACTAAGCGAATAATTCTTATTTATTACTTTAAAGTTGATATAAATTTATTTTATGAGATTCTATAAACGCACTTTGCGTTGTATTAAGGAGAGTAAACATTAAAGCATTTTCTCGAGCATTTCTGTAATGTAACTTCACTATGAATGGTAAAATATAGGTGAGGTTATTATTTCAGATACATTGGAACATTTACAGCGACTCCTTGTTCTGTTACAAGTAAACGCTCTTGTCTGTACTCACCTTTTGAGAAAACCTAACTTTATAGTAATCTACACGTGTTCCCAACAATCAGATCTGTCTTACAGTTCTAGAGTTACGTGAAAATACTTCATATATACAAACTTTCCCAATTCATAATAAAAAGTCTATCGATTACGTCACAAAATGTCACTCTTCAGAAATATTCTCAACACTCTCCCGAATTCCTTGGAACTTCTCAAAATAGCTGCATAATCAAATTGTTAGCGAAGTTTTAACATACCAGCGGTGAACGTCCGCGCCTCAGATATACGAATATTTTAAATGTGATTTAAAGTAAATTGGTCAATAAATAATTGTGATAAAATTTAAAGATGTAAAAATATTGAAATAAACTCAAATCAAGGGAAAAACGTAACGCGATAGATTTTTTAAACGTTAATCTTCTTTTATATACGCTAATATTTTGAGATTCTTAATATTTAAATTGAAATTCAGCCGCGATGAAATAGGATAAATATGTGAGACGTTTTTTTGTCAGATATAGACAAAATAACAGTTTTATTTCTGTTCCATTAAGTAGTTTTGGGTATTTTCGAATCAATCTGTTATCTGTCCAGACTAAAACACTTACCCCTTCAAAAAAAATTGATTATATCCGTACTCGACTCCATCCTTTTCGTAGTCTATTACTACTTAAATTATTCCAATTTATTCAACTATATTACACACCCTGTAGAGTACACAAATATTATGTTAATAATACTAAGTCACTTGCAGTTATCATATCCCTGTCTTTATCTCCCTTTAACTGCAACGTTTAGAACATTTTTTTTTTTATATTAAAAAACTTAGCGCTTGACCACGATCTCACCCGATGAGGTGAAGATGTGGTTCAAAGATGGTACGCGCTAGCTTTGTAGATGCCTATTCACTCTACTCTTGAAGGCCCCCACATCGTACTTGGACGGAAAAACTGACGCCGGCGCGTTTGACTATTTCTACGACATTTGAGCTCGAGGTTAATAAAGCTATTATCTTGCTAACTTAGGACCTATTATTCTAGCCCCACCCACGATGACATAATTCAGACTAGTTTGTTTCATTAGTTACCTCTACAAGTAAAACATCTATCTAAAAGCGCAATAATGATATGAAATAAATATTTAATTCAACAAAAACACTTTAAGAGTACAGGGAAAACCTGTCTATCATAATGCTGGGATCAATTTCCGAGTAACAGAGAATAGTTGTGTCACGAATGCGTCACATTTCGTTACTCGAAAGAGAAGGAAGATATAATACATGAGAAACAAAAGAGAGGCACTTAACTGTTAGAACTGATTGTCTGTCACATGTTAAAATTATATTTCATTTATTTTTCCTTGATAACACAGATATTTTTTTAATGATTTAATCTTACAACGTGATGAATTTACTTAGCTTAATTAGCTAGCAACGTGATAAATTAATAATAATGGTCACCATTGACTGTTTTACAATGTAAACATAGACAACAAAATCATGAAGATTACAGCGATAATGCTACTGCGGCTGGTAGTATTTCTAATCACAGATTGTTTCCAAGAAAAGAATCAATTTCAATGTATGAATAAAGACAATTGTTAGAGGAATGTTAGTGAGCTAAGCAATTAAACTTAATTAAACACGTTATCACGTAAAAGACTTTAGTAACTGTAAAAAAAAACTTGAGAGGTGTCAAGGGACACCCGGATGGAACAAAGTTCCTTTCGATTAATTAGTGAAGAAACCAATGTTTATTCTATGAATAAAAAACTTAAGTCTTCACAAGAAGTACATTTTATTTCTATGAATTTTCGTTATATATTGTCACATCGTTGCCATGGTGAAGTAGCGCTCATTCGTCGTTAACATACTTACTATAGCAAAAAGTGTCGTGACAACTTTTCGTAGGAATTTTTTCCGTCTAGCCCCCTTTCACAACGCGCGATAAGGAACTTCGTTCCAAAAATAACTTCTTATACTATTGTACTAAACGTAGGTAATTTTTTAAGAATACTAGATATTGTGTTCATATTTTTTCCTCTGACGCGTTTGTTTGATATTTATATTTCCAACATTTAGTTTTTATCATTTCAAGTATTTGAATAATATTTATTTAACAATTATGTTCCCACGTTTTACTTGTTAGCAAAGGTTAGACACATATAAATGTCACTTTAGCCCAGAAAAATTTAAAATTCATTCATAAAATTTCGTTCGTTATTTAATAAAAATACACATTTAACCCAGCTATCTTTAGAATTTATAAATAATTAAACGTGGGACACGTTTTGTGTAGAAAATTTAAACATTCAAGTGACATGGGTCAAGCTAAAAATTTTTAGATTCACATTTTTCATTTATTTAGAAAAAAAATCCTCGGCGAAATTTGGCATAGATGTAGAACATAGTCTGGAAGAAGACATAGACTGTTAATTAAGTTTTTTTTTAATTGCGCACGGGCTGCGTCGCAAGTTAGCTACTTACAATATAAATATCAACATTTTTTGGTCGATGACAAATTGATTAATAACTGGAAAACCGGAACAGATTATTTACACCGGAACTGCAGATGCGGTGCGGGCCTTTAAGAAAGATATACGCTCGCTTCTTGAAGGACTCTAAGTCGTACTGGTTTGGAAATACCGCCGAAGACAGACCATTCCACAACGCGGCCGTGCGCGGCAAAAAATTTCACGAGAGTGACATAGAAAACTTTTTCTATGGTCAGTAACTCCTAGACAAAAAACTGTGTTTTTATAAATGAGGTAAAAAACAATACAATTGTATAATCTTACAAATATTATAAATGTGAATGTTTAAATGGATGGATGGTTGTTACCATAGGTGGGCACAGTTAATCAAAAAGTTAACTTCGTTAATCGTTAATTCGTTAAATAAAAATTTAACTTCGTTAATCGTTAAAGCGTTTAATTTACCAAAATTTAACGCAAGTTAAAGTTAACAGTTAAAGTTAATTTTTGTTTATATTACGAGTATAAGGCGCAAGCGGGAAATGGCCATACGAATAATCTCCGAATCGTATGGACCGATTTTGTCGAGACTTTCAATAGTTTAGTTATATAATATACTAAAATATAATTTAGACAATAGGAGCGATGTACTAATGCCTGTACCATAATAATTACATAGCATGCACTAGTTACACACACTTATATACTACACTGACAATGATGGACAATTGACTTTTTCAGTCAATTTTTTTATCGACAATCCGACGTCACGGAATTAGATAGCTAACTAAATTAAGACAACACAAATTTTCTATTAAACAGTTAAGACATGTGATAATATTAAAAAAAAACAATCAAAACTTTTGTGCAGTATTTACATTTATCTGTTACTATTTGCTCCCGGATATTCATTTGCTCATACTCCAACAACTGAACATTTAATTTTATGTATAATTTAGTAATATTTTTTTTTATTTTAGCTAAGGACCCACGAACAGACTTATAATTTTTTACGTACTTTTTATTTATTAATATAGATTTATTAATAAAACTTCTAACATCAGAGGAAACTTACATTACATTGATAAATAAACTATATAACCAATCCAGTGATACTTCTCAACACATCAAACTATATAACTGAGATGCCTTCGATAACTTCTATCATCTAATGATCTATCGTCCGATCTATTGTTATATGTCAAATCAAGTTAAATTACTCTCAGTGTATAGAGCATAAGTTACACGACATAACGAAAACAACCGATCGCGGGTGATGTCTTCTCTCTTTCTTATCACCTATAAAATCGTTATAGTTAATTAGTAAGAATATGTTTTGAATTATTTTCAACGACATTCGATTAATTTTAAAATAAACTTTCGATATACGTAAATAATCGATGTCTTTTTGTAAAGGTCACTTGTGGCGAAATTTCATATATTAAATTTAGTATAACACAGTTTAACATTATTTCACTAACATAATTATTTTATCTTTTTCCTCATTCTTTCTCGTTTTGTCGTATACTTTTTTTTGTACACAAACAATTTATCTTCGCTATTGTCTTTGCGCAGCGCACGTGCATCCCCGACAATTAGAAGGGTTGGGGCCATAAATCCATCGTGTTCGTTATCGTATTCTCTGTGCGGCTGTCCATTTGATCCTTTGTTCATATTTTTAAAATGTTTTTAAAAATTATTTTTCGTTGACTACGAAGAAGCCCCAAAAAAAATAAACGACGATAATAAACACCTAAATCCCTTTTGTTTTCGAGGAACGTTTATTGCGTGCACATTTCGTCTTTCGAATTTTTAAAATTTTTTTCATTGTTTGTTTCTTATCTACGCAATGACAAAAAAATCCTATTTGTACGCTTTTTCAAATGAACCATAAACTATTTTTTTTAATATTTTTTGTTGTCTTTAAACTCCAAAATTAAAATAAACATTTTGTCTGCAACAAAGTTTAGTTGTATTTTAGGTACGACGTTGAAGAGTAATGCACTCTCGATTATTTTGATTGCAATTCAGTTTATCTTTTTAATAGATTTTGCGTCTCACGTATAACAATTATTGTATTAAGAGTAAAGTGTTTTCGAACCTTATGTTGATTTTATAAGAAAGTCTTGTTCTAAAAAAAGTGATGTTAAAGAAATGAAAACCAGTTTTAATGTGAATAAAATGTAACGAAGACTTTTCGAGACATTTGTCTAAATGTGAAATAATTAATAAACTTTGAAGGTGTCTAGCGCCTAAACTTCGCAATATTTGATAGAGGTAAGTTTGTTTAAATCGTCACTATTTTCTAATAAGGATTCTGTGGTACCTACTCTTTTGATCACGTCTATCCCGGCCGCTCGGTGTATTGTATAACATGCATCACACTCGCTCGTTCTCTCTCGTTCTCGTTCACCATTCGACTCGCCGACGGTTGCCGAACATAGCCGAACTCACGAATGTAGCCTGATGCATAATTTAAATAAAATGACAACACGTCAATAAGTGTCTATTGTAACAATTAACGGACTAAATTAACGGAAGTAGAATTTAACGGAAGTTAACAAGAGCGTTAACACTTTTTGAATTTAACTTAAAAGTTAATCCGTTAAGGAAAATGTTAACTTCGTTAATTAACGATTAACGGATTAACGAGTTAATGCCCACCTTTGGTTGTTACATTAACATCTGAAAGGCGTCTGGAAGAACATATTATAGACTTTTAATTATGTTTTCTTCTAATAACTGTCTAATATTTCAAGTCTTTGTAATTTTAAAAGTATATAGCATTTTTAAACATACTTACCAATAAATAATATTATTCTAGTTTTTTCAGCTGCTTTTTTTCTATAACTTCTACGTATATTATTAGTTAAAACCTCATGGATGCCTTAAATAGTTTTAATACGATGAAAGTAACCTTCATTACACCATGGCGGAAGTTTTACATTGAATAATTAACTAACATTAATAATTCAAGCTTACGAGGAACTTTGTTACAGCGCACGCAATGTAAATCGAATATATAACTTCATAATTGCTTTTGATATCAACCTACTTAGAGGTAATTTCCATATATATAGTACCGCGACTTTAGATGAACGAGCCTGCCTATTGTAAAGCAGTTGAGATTGCACCAGTGGAAATAGAATATACGACTTGGTCGCAAAGAAGTAACTCGTCATTTTTTCATGATTGTGACATATAAAAATCATTTTCTTCTTTTTATAAAAGATCGAATTTAGAACTGAAAAATACCAAAGTGATACAATACGACTTCTAAAATATATAGTTCAATAACGAATAAATAAATTCCGTGACATAAGTACAGGATTAGAGCTCTCGGCATAATAAAAAGTCAACCCTTATCAACATCCCTCGCCCCGCTACGCTGGCCTTCATACATATATACAAAGACATTGTAATTTGTTTTATTTAATTTTTACATTTATTTCATACTAGCTGTCGTACGCAACCCGTCCCCCCGACGCCGAATTTAAAAAAAAACTTAATAAGTAGCCTATGTGTTCTTCCAAACTATGTTCTACAAATTCCATCAAGATCCGTTGAGCCGTTCCTTACCGTACCTTTAAAGAAATATCCATCCATCCATCTAAATATTCGTATTTATAATATTAGTAAGATAGGAACAATTCGTTTTGCTTTAAAAAGCAACTTATTGTGAATAGGATTATGCAATATACGGTAATCGCAAATTTAATGCAAATCTTTATATATGAGTGTCGCCCGACTCTATCGGCGCGGTATTTAAAAAACTTAATTAATATCCTGTGTTCTTCCAGACTATGTTCTATATCAATGCCAAATTTTAGCGTAATTCATGTAGCCGATCTTGAGATATCTCCTATCAAACATCCATCCATGGATGTTTGATAGGAATGCGAAGGAAGGAAGGAAGGATGCGAATGTATGGATATACGACATGCCGTATATCCATACATTCGCATTTATATATATTATACTATAATAATGTAATTTTGATAAGAAATGTAATAAAATTCTTGTAGTAAAAACAAACGTAACACATTATCCAAATTTAGGAACTTTCAAATGCCATTACGTACTTACATTTCTCGTAGTAAATCTACCCTAAGGGTTTCTCTTCAACTTTTCTTAATGCGGCAGTTAATCTGGGCATCATCAAACAATGTCAACAACCTAGTAGTCTAGCTGACATTTGACATTGTCCCAGCAATTGTCCGCCAAGGTGAAGATAGTCAAGCATGCGATATTTTTGACTATAAATAACAGGACCTGTTAAGCGTCGTATTCACCTCTATCGGTGAAAACGACCAATAACTTTTACACTCGTTCTTGTATGCTCTATTTAAAATTTCAGTTATTTCAATATTTTTGTGAAATTCATTGAAAATTTTTCTCATCTTTACCTCATCCCTCGCGAATAGTGGCTTTATTATAATAGCACATCGGAGGCCGTATGCCTAGTCCGTGTTTCTATAGTCAATGTGTGATATAAACGTCTTTGGCGACGCACCAACGTAATTTGTCGGCCATAAACTTTATTCGTTCCCTCCGCCAACGGATTAAGGAAGTGAATTGAATAAAAAAAACTTTTTAAACCGCTTTACAAATTGGCGGATGACTATTCCCGGCCTTTGGACTGTATTGTTATTCTTGTATAAGAGTTTTTATATCAGACTGTGCAAATACTTGTTTTTTTTTTTTGTAAACTTAACTTTTTGTATTTAAGAAAAAGGTAAAATTGTATATATTTCTATTAATCTTACTAACTTCATAAATACGGTTGTGTGGATGTATGGATGGTATCTGCAGAATGGCTCAACGGATCTCGAAGAAAATTTCGCATAGATGTAGTCAAGAAACACATAGGCTACTTACTGATTTCGTTATTTTTTATTCCGCGCGGACGGTTTAGCGGCCGACAGCTAGTACTTCTATAATTTGGTATGTAATAAATCTTTTTCCATTTGCATATCTGATACTTAATTCCACACCGACGAAGCCGCGGGCAAAATCTAGCTATCAATAAAACTGTATCTCTGTGTACATTAAATAAACTCGCTTTTGATACAAAAGAAAATTCACATTATCTTTTCATAATGCATTCACTTTACTTGTGATTGCAAAGTTTAATGGAAAAATAATTATTTGATTGTTGCTTTAATTTTTAAATTGCAAAACTTATCTTTCTTTCGGAGAAGTTAATTTGTAAATAAATTCAAACAGAAAATTATATTTTAATTCGTACAGACTTTTTACTATTTGCTTTTGTCTTAACAAACTACATATTCTTTAAGAGATATTCTTAACATTGATGCACAAAAATTTATGAAAAACGTCTTATAAATAAATTATAAATAAATTTGGATTATTTAAAAATGCAAAGGTATACCTCAACCACAGTTCAAAGTGAACAAATTCCTCATTTACTTGTTCAAATTTTCCATCTTACTAATATTATAAATGCGAATGTATGGATGTATGGATGGATGGATGAATGTTTGTATGTATCTCCAGAAAGAATGCGTGGCTATTAATTACGTTTTTTTTATTCAGCACGGATGGAGTCACGGGCAACGGCTAGTCATTTTATAATTTTGTATCGCCCCAGGAATAACAGTAATGTAAATGAAATGCCAGGAGAAACATTTCTTTTGTCGTTTTTTTTTTTTTTTAGCCGACTTCAAAAAGAAGGAGGTTATCAATTCGACTGTATTTTTTTTTTTTTTTTTTTTTTTTATGTGTGTTACCGCGAAACTCGGCCCCTGGTGGTCCGATTTTGATAAAAATTATTTTAATCGAAAGGAAGTGCTTGCAGGTGGGTCCCATTTTTTTGTTTTTTTTTTTAAATAACTAGAAGACTAGTAGATTTTGAATATAGCTTCAAAATTTGTTGCGGAAATTAGGGACATTTTTGCTTTCAGCGCTTACGTAGGCTAAACTATAGGACCTACATAAAAATGATGTATGGCGAATTGTAGCTCTTTAAATGTGCTAAATAAAAGTCCGCGATAGCATATATCTATCTTTTATAGTTTTCTCACAATAACCATTTTTTTCTTTAGAAACATTAATTAAATTCATGCCCTATTTCCGACGCTATTATTCAAGTTCAGTATTAACCCTTATGTAAATAAATATGTTCATTATCAAGGGAATTAAATGTAGATTATATTTGCAATTGAAACTATATCATTCTGTCTAATAGTTTAGGAGATATCGTAAGAATAAAATTACGCGGAAACGAAAAATGCTACATCGCGTTACAATGAATAGCACAAATTTGCTTTCTGGGCTTACGTAGGTCAAACTATATGACCTATATTAAAATGATGTATCGAGTAATTATAGATCCTTAAATTTGCTAAATAAAAGTCTCAGGTGGCATATATCTATCATCTATGGATGTCTCACAAAAACCATGTTATTATGAACAAACTTCGATTAAATTGCACACGAAAAACAGCGTCGTAAGCTTACGGCGCTATTATATTATATTCGATATGAATCCTTATCCAAATAAATATGTTTGATGGCTAGAGTATTAAATGCAGATTACATTAGCCTTTAAACTATGTAATTCTGATCAATAGTTTGGAAGATATTAAATTATTAAAAACTACGCGCATTCGAAAAATGCTACTGCGGCGCGCGGCTGGACAAAATTAAAGGCACGCTACGATGTATTAGTTCGTTAATTTTCAATTTGTATACCGATTTTGATAATTATTTCATTGTTTAAAGGATAAGTGGTTATCTGGTGTATTCTAAATTAGTTTTTGAATTGAAGTACACACATATTAAATAGGAAAGTCCTTTTCTTTATTTGTCTTATTTATGTCCTTATACGTATTAAGGAAATTTGTAATTAAACTTCAAATTCACTAAAAATTGAGAAATAAAACAAACATTTTAAGAAAAAAAAATAGCCGACTTCAAAACAAAAAAAACTATCTCAAACAAAATGCGCTCAAAATTAACTTAAAAAAAACAATTTCAAACAAAATTCACTCAAAAGTAACATAAAAAAACAATTTCAAACAAAATGCATTCAAAAGTACCATAAAAAACAATCTCAAACAAAATACACTAAAAAGAAACAAAATAATGTCATGAAAACTTCTTTCTTTCTTTCTTCTCTCTTTCAAAAACCCTCTAAACTCTAAAGAAAGTTCTCTTCTTTCTTGTAACATGTCTATATTGTATAATTATTGTTATTTTGGAGTCGGTTTCGGCCTAAGTAGGGACATAAACGTAAGTATGTCTCATACATCTCAAATATAAAATGTCACCTATTTACTTCGGCCGACACCGACTGCGAAATAACAATAATTATACAATATAGACATGTTACAAGAAAGAAGAGAACTTTCTTTAGAGTTTAGAGGGTTTTTGAAAGAGAGAAGAAAGAAAGAAAGAAGTTTTCATGACATTATTTTGTTTCTTTTTAGTGTATTTTGTTTGAGATTGTTTTTTATGGTACTTTTGAATGCATTTTGTTTGAAATTGTTTTTTTATGTTACTTTTGAGTGAATTTTGTTTGAAATTGTTTTTTTTAAGTTAATTTTGAGCGCATTTTTTAAATTAGACGTGATATATTACAGAGTGAGTTGAACGACCTTATATTAAACAAATTTTCATTTGCGACTTTTACTTTACATGCCAACAAAAGGTCTGAAGCAATCAGATTATGTGTGGATTCAAATACATTTGCTAATTTATATAGGTACTTTATTTTTATTACTAAACAATTTATCACATACAATATTAATTTTTTATCGATTTGGAAGATAAAAACTTCTTCTTCAACTCATAATTAGGTCAGAATTAAATTAATAATACCAAATATTATTTTTAACTATATAAATCCGTTAATTAACTTCTAAAAAAAATAACGCATTTAAAAAACTCGTCACGTTTTACAATGATGCGACAATGACAATGCAATTTTTTAACATTATAAGAAGAATTAAAATGTGATTAATAGAATGAATTCGTAACTTTTTATTTATTAAACAATGTGTTTTTACAACATATAAAATATATGGAAATTAAATTGAATTATACAGCAATAAAATAAAAATTACCTTCAATACTATCATCCTTTTCCTCAACCATGGTAAACAAAATTTAATTCAATATAAAACACACAAAACACAAGCACTAAACAAAAACTTCAAACAAGACGATGTTCCGAAGTTACGAACACGTAACAACAACACCCTCTCGCGGCAAGCGACTGACGCGCACTGAATTTACGAAGTTTTCTTCATAAGACACGTGCGCGGGAAAACGCTTCCCTCGTAAACATTCCCGCCAATCCACCATCTGCTCCAATTGATACCAATAGTTTTATTTATATTATTGTTTCTGGACGTATTTTGTTTTATAACCTTAGCGATATTACTTCCTTATTGCTTCTCCAATTCAATCTTACCAAATGTTGCCATCTTTAATATGTGCAGAACACAATCGAGGACATTTTTTTCTTTAACATTTAGTTGAAACGTTATTTACCGTGCTCTCAATATAATTATAATTCGTATAAATAATATTTTATATTTCTGTCTCCCCGTAATGAATAATGAATTTTTCATAGTACAATGTTTACTTAATTGTTCCAATTCCTATGAAAATTTGAATTACTGTAACAACCGCATTTTATGATACGTTTATTTTCTTAAAATAGGTTATAATTACATGAAGTTCTGAAATAATGTCAGCATTGAAACAGAATGACATACATTGAGTTCAGTGTCAGTGTCTCAGTGCGGCGCAGTGCCATCAACATTTAATTATAGTGCTTTGATCTCTCATATAATTCAGGAAGTATTACTGGACGTAGGTAATTAAATTAGGTTGAATCTAAATAGATTCAAATTTAATTACGTCCAGTGGTGAAACCAAATGATTTCAAAATATTAAACGAGTACCATCGTAGTTTAGTAAAAATTTGATCCCTATTATGAAAGTCTTTTGCGTCGTTTCAAAAACAACTAAACTAACTAATATTACCACAACAATAAAACTACTTAAATGGAGATGGACGAGACACATTTTACGTGGAACAGACAAATGGAGAAAAATCATTAAGTACTGGTATCCAAAAAAAAAACAATCTCAAACAAAATGCACTCAAAAGTAACCTAAAAAAACCAATTTCAAACAAAATGCACTCAAAAGTAACCTAAAAAAAACCAATTTCAAACAAAATGCACTCAAAGTAACATAAAAAAAATTTCAAACAAAATGCACTAAAAAGAAACAAAATAATGTCATGAAAACTCTCTAAACTCTAGTAGTTAGTAGTAGGGGCTCAGTTTTCCGCAACTCCACGACAAGCGCGTATTTTGCGTGTCTCTAAACTCTAAAGAAAGTTCTCTTCTTTCTTGTAACATGTCTATATTGTATAATTATTGTTATTTCGCAGTCGGTGTCGGCCGAAGTAAATAGGTGACATTTTATATTTGAGATGTATTAGACATACTTACGTTTATGTCCCTACTTAGGCCGAAACCGACTCCAAAATAACAATAATTATACAATATAGACATGTTACAAGAAAGAAGAGAACTTTCTTTAGAGTTTAGAGACACGCAAAATACGCGCTTGTCGTGGAGTTGCGGAAAACTGAGCCCCTACTACTAACTACTAGAGTTTAGAGAGTTTTCATGACATTATTTTGTTTCTTTTTAGTGCATTTTGTTTGAAATTTTTTTTATGTTACTTTGAGTGCATTTTGTTTGAAATTGGTTTTTTTTAGGTTACTTTTGAGTGCATTTTGTTTGAAATTGGTTTTTTTAGGTTACTTTTGAGTGCATTTTGTTTGAGATTGTTTTTTTTTTGAAGTCGGCTATTTTTTTTTCTTAAAATTTTTGTTTTATTTCACAATTTTTAGTGAATTTAAAGTTCAATTACAAATTTCCTTAATACATATGAAGACATAAATAAGACAAATAAAGAAAAGGACTTTCCTATTTGATATGTGTGTACTTCAATTCAAAAACTAATTTAGAATGCAGCAGATAACCACTTATCCTTTAAACAATGAAATAATTATCAAAATCGGTATACAAATTGAAAATTACCGAACTAATACATCGTAGCGTGCCTTTAATTTTGTCCAGCCGCGCGCCGCACTAGCATTTTTCGAATGCGCGTAGTTTTTAATTATTTAATATCTCCCAAACTATTGATCAGAATTACATAGTTTAAAGGCTAATGTAATCTGCATTTAATACTCTAGCCATCAAACAAATTTATTTGGATAAGGATTCATATCGAATATAATATAATAGCGCCGTAAGCTTACGACGCTGTTTTTCGTGTGCATTTTAATCGAAGTTTGTTCACAATAACATGGTTTTTGTGAGACATCCATAGACGATAGATATATGCCACCGAAGACTCTTATTTAGCAAATTTAAGGATCTATAATTACTCCATACATCATTTTTATGTAAGTCATATAGTTTGACCTACGTAAGCCCAGAAAGCAAAATTGTGCTTTTCGTGTAGCATTTTTCGTTTCCGCGTAATTTTATTCTTACGATATCTCCTAAACGATTAGACAGAATGATATAGTTTCAATCGCAAATATAATCTACATTAAATTCTCTTGATAATGAACATGTTTATTTACATAAGGGTTAATACTGAACTCGAATAATAGCGTCGGAAATAGGGCATGAATTTAATTGATGTTTCTGAAGAAAAAAATGGTTATTGTGAGAAAACTATAAAAGATAGATATATGCTATCGCGGACTTTTATTTAGGACATTTAAAGAGCTACAATTCGCCATACATCATTTTTATGTAGGTCCTATAGTTTAGCCTACGTAAGCGCTGAAAGCAAAAATGTCCCTAATTTTCGCAACAAATTTTGAAGCTATATTCAAAATCTACTAGTCTTCTAGTTATTTAAAAAAAAACAAAAAGATGGGACCCACCTGCAAGCACTTCCTTTCGATTAAAATATTTTTCATCAAAATCGGACCACCAGGGGCGGAGTATCGCGGTAAC
Source organism: Papilio machaon (assembly GCF_912999745.1). Classification (NCBI taxonomy): domain Eukaryota; kingdom Metazoa; phylum Arthropoda; class Insecta; order Lepidoptera; family Papilionidae; genus Papilio; species Papilio machaon. The sequence goes on from NC_059997.1 coordinate 999,679, forward strand.
ACACATAAAAAAAAAAAAAAAAATACAGTCGAATTGATAACCTCCTTCTTTTTGAAGTCGGCTAAAAAGCGGTAAAATAAAGCGAGGAATACAACTCAAAAGATGGGAAGACGAGATGAGAGCAGTGGAAAACCGACCTGATCTAGGAAGGTAAAAAGAAGAGAAGAATGGAAGTATTTGGAATCGACCATTGTCCACACGAGACAAACAGATATAAAACATAAATATTGGAAATTTCCTATTAACGCAATGTAGTGTACACTGAATAAAGGCTTACTATTATTATGAATGTCTTTTACCCAATCCAGTAATAATGATGAAGTAACAGCCCGAGCCGAGGCTCCCGAGGGAGCCCTCGAACCTAGTTACTCTTAAACGAGGTTTAGGCTAATCGCCATCTGCGCCCGGCCACCTCAAGCCCGGTGAAACTGTAAATGCCTCTTCAAGGCAAACAGTGACTACTCAGTCACAAAAAAAATGAATGTCTTTTGCGACTATGTTTACAAAAATAACTCATAATATAGTAAAACGCTTTGTGAATACAAAATATACAACGTAAAATAACTAACTAACACTGTTTCATCAATTTACCACAGCTTTATATTGTATACAAAGCTCGTTTGAAAATATCAGAATCGACGTTTGCAATATGTTCTGTACCTCAATGGAAACTAACTTTTGACAGACGCTCTTTGATACTGACTGAACTAGATTATATCAGAACTTTCCGTGATTATTAAATCTAACTTTTTTCAATACTCTTACATTTTTTATTTAAATCTGATTGCAAACTTTTTGATTTAAAAATTTTATAATAATTAATGTTTAAGCAATAGTATCAAGACGTACTGAGAATTATATAAACGACCGCTTAGTACAGATTTCTTGTAGTAAATCTGCACTATAAAACTTAGCGGTTACTTAACAACTCAAAGAAAGAAAAGAAAGAAAGAAAAACATTTATTGCCACACACAAAAAAATCAAAAAAAATATATAAAATCAAAAAAAGAAAAACAGACACATTAAAGGCACAAAGTGTGGCAAAAGGGAGCCAGCTCAGCGAAGCAGGGACAGACTAAACTGCCCCTGCGCTGGTTTTCAGCTGGCACCTTGATAAAAGTGTTCATATCATAAGTTATTACATAACACAATAAATCTAAGCAGAATCTTATCAAAGAACACTTTAATGTTCAACAGAAGAACTATTTAAAGTATAATAATTTAAATTGAAATTTTGTCGAATTGAATCGGGCGACAGCAAGTTGAATATAAAAGTTATTATAACAGCCGCCAAGTCTAATGTACTCACGTGTTATTTCATTTCCACCTGTGCGGATACGCCGCATGCTTGGTAATAAATTTCATTATTAATCCGCTGCCGTAAACTTAACCAGTAAGATTGCAATATAAGATTTAAGAGAAAATTCGAAGAAAAGTTAATTAACCTTAAAGTATCAACGTGACAGTTTTCTAAAGAAATATTTTATGAGGTTATGTAGATATGACATCAAATAGTTTTATTTTATGATTACTCCGTAGTGTAGGAATCACTTAGGTTCGGTCTTCATACAAGTAACTACACACTTCACACTTTTTTTCGTTGTCCATAATCTTATATATAAAGTTCTCGTGTCACAATGTTAGTTACCATACTCCTGCGAAACGGCTTGCCCGATTGCTATGAAATTTTATATGCATATGTAGTAGGTCTGAGAATCGGCTACTATCTATTTTTCATACCCCACTAAGTTTTATCTAATTGCGCTTGGACGGAGTCGCGGGCGACAGCTAGTAATTTATATAATTAACGGCACGCATTCCCGGCACTAAGTGCTTATAACAGCATGAATAAACTTAATGCCAAAATATGACACATTAGGGTAAAATATAAATCTATTACCCTTATTTCTACTAACTCTAATCATTTCAGTTGTCCACTTTTGTAATTCTCTAACATAATATGGACATCTGATTTGCGCAAATAAAAAAGAAATTGAATTTGAATTTCATGACTATACTAGCTGTCGCCCGCGACTCCGTCCGCGCGTAATTAAATTAATTATTTTTATTTAACCTATGTCTTCTTCTACATTATGTTCTACATCTGTGTCAAATCATCAAGATCCGTTGAGCAGTTCCGGTTCAAACAAACATCCATCCATCTAAATATTCGCATTTATAATATTAATAAGATTAAGTAGAGCTTATACAATAAATAAGGTATTATTAATATTGCGTTGTATAATTTATACATCCTTAGTCCTAGTCCTTAGTTTTCAATCGTCGGGATCAACTCACCTAGATGCTAGATATTTTGATAGAGCTATAACTTAACAATCAGAACTTACATACCATGTTGAAATGTTACCCGTTATCCTCTTAACATAGTTATACTTGCATGAAATTGTTGCATTTATTCTACGACCTGATTCCAACTGCAGCATCGTCATGATATACGGCTCGTTACCTTCGTCTGTTCGCTAAGTTCTCGATCTGAAGAAAGGTAACCAGTGCATTGAGGTAATCACTCAAAGCACTATTACAGCCGCAGTTACCGTTCAAACAAGGTCAGATAGTAACTGACGATCTGTAAGTAATTCAGACCTGGTGAGATTGTTTGATTAGTTCATTCCATTTTCAAATCAAAGAGGAGGGAAACGAAACGTCAATAACTAGCAATTAATTAAAAAAAAACAGTTTAACTGTCAAAACCCAGTGTGGTAATAATACGCATATCGACGCCCCCACCGAATAACCCTGTAATAGGAAAAAGCAAATTTTTCAGGAGAAACAAAAAACCGTATTTCTTTAATAACTTCATCAATAATTATTGTACAAGAATCTTTTAGATACCAAAACAAAGCTAATTTTTATAGCTACATTGTATTTAATTTTCATTCATGTATTCCGGGCGTATTCTGTGCTATGAAGGAAAAATGATAGTACCGGAAAAAAAAAAAAATCTGTTTCAATAATGACTTTTTATCTCCGTAATTAACATAAAAAAATCATAACGTGTAATAGGACCTTAAGATGCCGAATTCGACGGAAAAGCAAGAACCCGGTAAGAGAGCATTATAGGATTATTCGAAGGGGGCGTCGATATATCCTACGAAGTCAAGAAAAAACGCTTAGTACTGTTTCTCTAACAAAACTATTTTATATTTTGATCGTTTTATTAAGTATTTTATATAAATTTTTGAGATAAATTGAATCGTATAGATAGATAAATGATAGAATTTCGCATTTCTTGGTGTTAATAGTAATAAAACATGGTTTACCATGCTCCTAGGCACCGGAAATTATCACCATAGAGGACTGAATACATCGTAGTTCCGTTTTATTATATTGCAATATAAAACCGCATCTGTCTAACAATGGGTGATTTGAAACATGTGCTGAGTACAACATAAAATGTTTGTATGCATTGTTTTAACATAAAGTTAGTGCGAGTTTTCTATATATCTAGTGTCCAGTGTTGATTTAAAATAAATATGTCAGGAGTTTTTCGTTACTCTACAATTTTACACACCTACAAAATACTTTAGTCTATAATTTGGAATATTACGATGTTCAGTGCGTTAGATTAGAGGATTTGTAAAATCATTGAATCGTATTGTGGATCCTTGAGGTCTATAATAAGAAATTATTGTAATTATAAGTAGAGGATTTTTTTTTTCAGACTTACAATCTGCAGTTCTTGGGTTCGAATCCCGCCATAAACCAATGTGTTTTTCGAATTACGGTTTACATATTATGTACATTTATCAAACGTTCTTACGGTGAAGGAAAACATCGTGATGCAACCTGCACATATATGAGAAGAAATTCAATGACATGTGTGAAGTCAACCAACCCGCACTTGGCCAGCGTGGTTGACTATGGCCTAGTCACCCCTAACTTGGGGTAGGATCCGAGCCCCTCAGTGAGGTATAGTGAGCTGATGATGATGACAATACTATTTATCTATAGCTCATAATTTTATCTTTGAATGAAAATACTTTAAATGTTCGCGTAAAAGACAGGGCGCTTCATTGCTTTATTTTTGTAAAACTAGCTTTTGGCCGCGACTTCATCGCGAATTAAAAACAAACTTAATAAGTAACCTTCCAGACTATGTTCTACATCTATGCCAAATATTATTGACATCTTGATTTTCAAATTTTTTCTTTCATAAGAACCTTCTCGTGATAATCACAAATACATCAAAAAATAAGAAGTTTAAACGGTGAAGCCGTTTACGCGTAATGTCATTTTTTATAATAATAACAATTTATAAAGGCGAAGTTTAAATGGATGTATGTTTAGATGGATTAATGTTTGTTAGAAGTTATCTCCGGAACGGCTCAACGGATCTTGATTAAATTTGTCACACATGTCCAAACTTATAGTCTGGAAGAACATAGGTACATATTATACTTTTTAAGACGTAGTCGTCACCTCGTTTAATAATACAGATGAATGTTGAATGACAGTTTATTCAACGTGTCTTACGGACATGACCGGACAGGTTAGCGAACTGAATATAACCCTAACCTTGTGAAGGCCTCATATAAATAGAGTTGGGGAGTAATAAAATTTAGAAATACGCCTTTCATATAAACACTGTACGACTCGTACCGGGAAACGACATCTACAAAGTTAACTGGATGGCAACATAGTGTATATTTAGGATAGAGTTTCACGATAACAATTTTCTATATTAACTCCAATGCATTTGACGACTCCTTAATGACTTATTGATAATGAATAAAGTTTTAATATCGTATATTTTAGACGCTATTTGAAAGAAGTTCAGAACAAACAAATCTTTAAACGAGCAATTTGAAATTGATCAGAATCGAAATGTTTTTATATGCTACGTGCCCAGTACACAGAGACATTGTGAGCCTATTTACTAAAAATTATCGCTGGATACTGGATACAAAGCCAACTGACGTGACAAAGAACTGCAGTTTTGACACAGTCGACGACGGGTATAATGATGTAAAGGTATCAACACACTAGAGGTATTGCATTGTTCTGAGGAGTTGACAGAATTTATTTTTTATTAACATCACTCTTACTTACGTCTTTAGCAAGTATTAACATAGTGTAATTCGTTATTAACGCAGCTACTCACATTTTAGTTATTTTTAAGTCTCAGTCGCACAAAAAAGTCCTTTGACATAACTAAAAGTAAGAAAGTAGTTCTTTTTCTGATTTACGATTGTCCTTGGTAATAAGAAGCAATATTATTGCTACAATTAATTTCAGCTCGCCTTAAAGTTATATTTCATTTACACATATTTTAATTTTTCTCTCTAGCATTAGTGGATAATCACCTTTAATTCGCCTTAACCACAATTGCTGTCGCCTCGTAGCCGCCACTCTTACTCAAAGCAAGTGAACGAGCTCGTTACAAGATGACTCTACACTAGACTTAACAAGGAACTAGCTCCCCTCGCGAACGAGCTCTTTGATACTGATTTAAGTGTGCAATTTGCTATTCAATATAAATTTGTACGACCCAACACTGCATACAAGGAAATCAAATTGGCTGGCATTGTTTTTCATGGGAGAATTCTAAATACAGAGTGGGAGAGAAAAGGTTAATTCAAAACGAAACCTCTTCCTATCCTTCACTTTTAAGAAAAGGATGGAAAATAAAAGAAGAATAAAATTAAGCACTCATCTGACGAAACGCGGAATTACTTCCACTTCACTTCTATCTTCAGGAATCTTATTACCACTTTATTGGCATTGATATAAAGAAAGCGATAAGTTAATTATAATTTCTGACGAACTACAAAATTAGGTTAGAAAAATGCTTTCAAAACTCAACCTTCTTTATTATAATTCTAGATTTATTAGCTTCGCCAAACGTGTTATTTACAAGTTGAGTGCATCGCGATGGCGCCGGCAATGCACACAAACGAATTCCAACTATTTCTCTTTGAAATATATTGCAATCATCTGTTTAGTTATGAAAGCTTGCTATGCCAAGAATATACCACGATAACTTTGAGATCTTTTGATAGAATAATTAAAAACCCTCATTTATAAGTAATAAAATTATCTTACTAGAGTTTAAAAATTACTTTTTTAATTACAATAATAATCAAGAAACTAAAGTAATAATTAATTATTATAAAAGTCAAGATTCTACTAGAAAAAGATTTCGCATAACCTTGATTTTGGTGAAGACGATGTTTATATTTAGAAAGCAAACCGTAAAAAGCAATAAATCCAAAGTAAACATGACGGTCACATAAATATAGTTGCTCAGGATGTGCGTAAGTACATTCACAAACTAATATATATAAAAGTACGGCGAATAAACTTTGGAATTTTTTAATGTTCATGATTTATTTTTCTATTTTCTTTGTTTTCCGATCATTATCGTGTTATATTATAAGCAAAGTGGAAGTCAATCTACGTTTCTTCTGATGAGTGTGCCGATATCTAAGAGCAGCGTTAGCATAATCAAGGTGGCCGTTTGCCTGTTCGCCACTTTATAACATAAAAAAATGCACTCGTAAAATAAAATTCCATATCGTATAAACATCACGGAGACTCAATTCACGTGTATTATCGGTTTTACTGCGGCTCCATATTTGCTGAGTAGAGTTACCATATGTTTCAACTTTCGTTCTCACCTGTACAAATCACAGTCTAAAAAATTAAACGTATACGTAAAATAAACCACCTGTACACGATAAATGTTTACGAGTGTTCGCGGCTCGTGGGAATCAATCAAATTGACTTGTTAACAAAAATAAGTCTCTATTGTGTTTTATTGCGATGATAACTGTTAGGTGTATTTCATTACGGTGCTAACAGACAAGATAATAGTCTATCCATAATAAGTCTGCAATGGATTAACAACTGAACCAATTCTCAACTGAAAATTATACAATTCTAACAATACGGTTTGAATCAATCATCAATAATGTTTTCCTAAATAACTTCTAGTTGAAAGATTCAGGCGGTTGAAATATTGATCAATAACCACTAATAGGCAAAATGACCATGAGCTAATACATTTTTTACTATAGTAAAATATTAATATACCACACACTTCCTCAGATACTACTAGATGTAATGCATAGAAATAGATTGGACGTACTCGTATGATTCACAACTATCTCACGACGATCCGACGATGTAGTAACATTGTGTTTATTTACTTAGCGTACTGAACATAAATATGTACATAAAAACTCATAAAAATATTTACGTATTATACTATCAAGGTCGTACAAGGTGATATTATTTCATGAACAAACTTTAATGCTGAAAACCCAGAAGGCCTATTACGAATACTCTTGAGAACGTTTACTTAATATCAACAATATTTTTTTTTTAATTTTATGCAGCGCCCCTTTTTTTTTGGTATGGGGGGGTAAATCTTCCAAAGATACCCTGCCTTCTGGGGGAAAGACAGGGTTATGTGGGATTTGACCCACTAAAACCCCCTCGGTGGCCAGTCTCGAGTGCAATCGGAGAAGGTTCCGGGATCTCCGAGGAACGCACCGGAACCCTCAGCACTTTACTACCCGGGACAGAAATCTGCCCGTTGCTCTTGGTGTTACGGCAACATAGGACCACGCTATGTCACCGTTTTCCCGGGACCATCTTTGTCGACGATCAGGACCCCCACGATCAGGACCCCCAATGCAGCGCCCCTATAGAGTATAAAGTACACCAACAAAACTTATACATATTTTGTCGGTAACGTTACGAAGGCGTGTGTCGCAAATATACGTACTAAGTCCTCAGAAAATAATGTTCTGGCCGTATAATCTCAAAAGATCATTTGATACCCTAAAACCAGTTATTAATAGCGTTTAGTCATCATTGAGAAAGATTCGCCAAATACTATATTGATGGAAATCACTCCAAGATCAATAAATGAATCAGTAAACATAACAGAAAATCGTCTTTGGAAAGGCTCCTTTAATAATAACTAGACGCTGAAGTTATCAAAAATATATACAGCTGCAAGATTCATTAAGAGAACAATGTTTAAAAAAAAAATATTAGGTCATTCGGAAAGTCATTTCGTTTTATCTCGACTTAGGATTCGTGTATTTTCGAAGAAGATGCACCACGTGTTATCCAGTGGCGCCACCTACTAGTTTTGGTTCTGTCGGTCCATTTTCATTGTCATTTATTCATTATAGCAAATTTCCTAGTATCTATACTAAAAGTAAAGTTAAGCTATGTACTTTAATTCCTTAATAATCTTTTTTATATTCGTGACGTCATGGATTTAAGTTGTAAGTTATTAGATTTGATTCACTAAACACGACAGAATCAATCAAGATAATGATCAGTATAAATTATCCTTTAAATTATTAAATAATAATTTATCAAAATTTATTACTATTACTAGCTATCGCCCGCGACTCCGTTCGCTTGGAAAAAAAAAACTTAATTTGTAGCCTATGTTTTCTTCCAGACTGTGTTCTACATCTGTGCCAAATTTCATCAAGATCCGTTGACCCGTTCCAGAGATACCTTCAAACAAACATCCATCCATCCATCTGAACATTCGGATTTTTAATATTAGTAAGATTATCAACGAAGTTATTGCCATATTAGATCGCCTATTTATATTTATGTTTATGTTAATAACAACTCATTCATAATAGCAAATATCATGAAATTGAAAATGGAAGATATCTAAGAGATACTAGTTACTAATAATATGCGAAAAATGTTCGCTCCGATAGTCACAAGTTACGGCTGCATTTATTGCTTCGTAAGAATTTTCATATCAGAGAAGAACATGCGTTGAATATGACGGAATAAAATGTGAAGGATTCTTGTAACTATGTTCACATTCAGATGACTATACGAACGACTTGCTTTATTAGAATTATGTCCTTTAATATTCCTATAAATATAATACAACTTGCAGTTATAGCTTGTTAGGAATATTCTCAGAACGTATTATTTTAATAACATAGAATTATATTGTGAAGTCGTTAAATGATTGTCATTTATTTTGAAATGTATTTATAGGTTAAAGCTATAGTTAAGATGAAACCCAATAATCGATCCTTAAGATCTCAATCCAAGGATTATTTTAATTATTTTGTACTAGGTTTTACCCGCGACTCCGTCCGCGCGGAAAAAAAATAGAAAACGGGGTAAAAATTATCCTATGTCCGTTTTCTGGTTCTAAGCTACCTGCCCACCAATTTTTAGTCAAATCGATTCAGCCGTTCTTGAGTTATAAATAGTATAACTAACACGACTTTCTTTTATATATATAGATGGATGTGTAAAAATTTTGCGACTTAGTGCTGGTGTTTCGGCAGTGGAAAGTTACGATCACTCAGAATTAGACAAATATTTTACGAAACTCTGGTTGCGTATGTTTTACTTATAAAAACACGTTTAAGAAAAAAAGTTTCGCTTCAATAAAATACAAGAATATAAACAGTTTTCTAATTTGATAACTAATAATGGTGGGATTGATTTGAAAGAGTATTATGTCGTGTTGCCCTGGCTGTTGTCCAAATGTTCCGCGATCACGTCGACGTGTTATTTTTGTAACGAAAGCCGCATTGTAACGCCGAATGTCATCGTATCATGTACATTTTATTACGATTTGATAATTTTGAAAAAAAAAAAACAAATACTGGGAAACTATTATAGAACAGTATTAAAAACTACAAATTGATTGTGTTTTTTTTTTCTTTTATCAAGACAGAACTGTTGTATTATTTAGTTTGTGAACTTTTGTATGTACATAAACAGCAGAACCAATTAAATTGAGTGAGGTTGGATTCGATTCACATTATTGCCAGTGTCATAGATCATCATCATCATCATCATCATCAGCTCACTATACGTCCCCACTGAAGGGCTCGGAGCCTACCCCAAGTTAGGGGTGACTAGGCCATAGTCAACCACGCTGGCCAAGTGCGGGTTGGTTGACACTTACACATATCATTGAATTTCTTCTCAGATATGTGCAGGTTGCATTACGATGTTTTCCTTCACCGTAAGAACGTCGGATAAATGTACATATGTAAATCGAAAATCGAAAAACACATTGGTACATGGCGGGATTCGAACCCAGGACCTGCAGATTGCAAGTCAAGTGCTTAACCCCTGAGCCACCGACGCTCAGTGTCATAGATAGTTCGGCATATTGATTTTTTATTTAATTATCGTTTATTTTTTAAATTATTCCTGCTACAATTACGAAAAATGGAGAAGAGGCAGATAATATTTATACCAAAGCAATTAATTTATCCAAGATGCGATATCAAATGTAACAAAATTTAGTGTTATTACGTGAATACTCGTGTCACTTGCTGCCATCAATATTTCATACAAAGTCAACTATATCGTATATCTTAATAATTTCATTTCTCAAAACACGTTATTGAAAATTAAATCATTTTAAAAGGAAACTAGAACTCAATTTCCCTTGTAATGAAATGAAATTAATGATATACAAACCAATAGCAAAGTTTTAATAATTTAAATCTAAAGTGGGTTTTGGCTTACGTCAACTTCAAAGAAATATATGATTACATGTGTCAAATATATTCTGAATTTTCATATTAAAATAAAATTACAAAATTCTCTACCACTTTTAATTCAGTTTAGATTCTTAATTTTCTTTATCTATCTATCTAATATATAAAATTCTCGTGTCACAGTTTTCGTCACCGTACTCCTCCGAAACGGCTTGACCGATTCTCATGAAATTATGTGAGCATATTCAGTAGGTCTGAGAATCGGCCAACATCTGTTTATCATTTTTTTTTTACCTGCGCGCGGACGGAATCGCGGGCGACAGCTAGTCTGTATATATAAAAGAAAGTCGTGTTAGTTACACTATTTATAACTCAAGAACGGCTGAATAGATTTGACTGAAAATTGGTGGGCAGGTAGCTTAGAACCAGGAAACGGACATAGGATAATTTTTACCCCGTTTTCTATTTTTTATTCCGCGCGGACGGAGTCGCAGGTAAAAGCTAGTTAGAAAAGGATAGAAAGGGAAGGAAGCCTAGAATTGACATACGACATACATGGTCATCTGACAAAACTACTCACCCCTGTCTTCTGTGTGGTCGTGGTATTGCACCAGTCAAACGTCTCTACCATGGTTAAAGTTTGATAATACGGTGAACATCTTTTGTCTAATGGCTCAAAGATTGTTATCTTTATGATAAATATTGTAAATGTTTTCATACTATAAAATCAACTTCGAATTAATACACTTTCATAACTTTCAGATTAAAGGAATCGTTTCTAAGAAGTGGCTCGTTAAAACTTGCTAACAAGTTTAGAGTTCGCGTTAAAACGTTACTGGACTGAAAGGTTCCACCTACTTCCAGAAAAGACTTTGAAGTGTAAAATATCATTTCTTTTGAATTTCTGTTATGATTTATCTAGATGTAAAGACGCGTACACTAAACAATGTTAAACCAACAATCAACAACATGTTTTATTTCGCTGATGGATTTTTTAAAACACTTTCTACCAACTTTACAAACAAATAAGCATCTTAACTTTATTGTCTGAAAATAGTTAACGTTTCATAATTTAAGAGGGCTTTTCAAAGCAAACGATTATTGCAAAAAATTCTTATAACATTCGTTTATACAAACGCTAATGTACCAATAAACATTTCAACTGACCAAAAAAAAAAATGAACAGCATAAATAAAATTCAAATCAAAGTCATAAATATGAGAGGATTTCAAAGCAGAATATTATCGTAAAGAAACACTAATTTATCGTCTTCGTGATAGTTTAAAGATGTTCCTTTATATAACATTCGTATGACTTATTGTTTTATTTCAATATAAAAAAAACCATTTCGTGTCTGTCTTTAGACAATACAGTTTTCACATTTAGAAAAACAAATACTTTCGATTTAATTAATTAGTTGAAAGACAGTTGATCCGTGTTTATACTTCAATGCGATTCAGTTAATAAGAGCTGAAAAAATTACGATAATTGTTGGAGAAGTCTGAAGAAAATGAATGAAAAAATGTTCCATGAAAAGTCGTAGAACAACATTAGTGCTATTTAATATATTTTACACAAAATACATATTCTAATATAAACCGCTGGATAATATTAAAACGTTTTATGAAGACGGATATTAATATTTCAGCAACAGATATGTCGTAGGTTTATTTTTTATTCCCGCCTACACGAATACACAAATTTCACATACTATGTATACTACATATATCTTAAATGTCAACGTCACATATGTTGTGACGACATTTCAATCTATTAATACGAGTAGGATAGACAGAGATAGTTATGGATATCAAGTCATAATATCCTTTCATACCCATCTATATATTAATAATATTGTAAATGAGAATGTTTGGGTGGATGAATGTTGTAAGGTATCTACAGAACAGCTGTATGGATCTCGCTGAAATTTGGCAGAGATGTAGAAGTCTGGAAGAACACATAGAATACTATATCGCATAATATAATATCTTTGTCACAAAATGAAATTCATTCTAGCAAACAAAAAATGACAGATATAGTCTACAAAACTTTTGTATACTTGTACCTGATTTCATTCTCTGGAGACGTTTTTCATAATCATCCATGACACGTTTATAAAAGAACACCATTATAAAGTATTAAAAAAACAAAAACAGTCAAAATCGATATCCGAATAGATATCGATTTCCTATCGATTATGAAAATACTTTTATGTTCACACTTTTCACTGTTGATTTGATAAAACAAGATTAAATAATTCATCAGTAAATTTATGTATTCGATTATACATATTTGCAAATTCGCGTAATCCGTCGCTGCACAACGAACACTGGACACAAACTAATCTATTTCTGATGTGCTGATATTATTGCTAAAAAATTGTTCCATTTTATTATACACAGCAACTGGAATTAGGAATGAGAAATGAGACATTTACGATAGAGTTTAAACAGAAATGTAATAAGAACATTAACTGTGGTAATTCAACATTTTTACATTGCAGTACCGTTTTGAATCTACTTTGAGTAAACAGTACATTGGACTAACCACGTATATTTGTGACAATCTCCTTCGTATCGTCATATTCGATTACGACAAAATTAGTGTGAGATTTTTAGTGTACTTTACAATACAAATTTTGTAATGACGATACGATGATGATTGTCACAAACGTGCTCGACCCACTGTGCTCTTTAGACAGTAAGTGCGTTCAAATAATGGCAGTACCGCATTGTCTACTGTTCTGCCTGACTGTGTGTGGATAGTTATAGTGTGTGGACGCTAGTTTGCGAAAAGTTGCCATCAAAAGGCCTTTATCCAACATTGTATAGGATTCCCATAGCTTCAAGCAAGCTAAAATTTCTTCCTTCATAACTAACGCTAAAATACGGTTCTATTTACGTAAAACTTACGTATCACAGCAGGTAATATAACAAAGCATCTTTACAACTGCCATCGCGTTACGCACAATACGTAAGAGTATAAACTTAAGAAAGTGAGCTATAAAACCAGGCGAGATTTCTTTGAGTGCTCATTTTACCTGCGCTCGTAAATCTTGTCGGAAATTCTTTTAACATACGCTCCCCTAGATAATATGTGATAATAACATATGGGTTTAATATTAAATATAGTCGAACCTGGAGAAACGAGAGTTCAAGGGACTGAGATACTCGTATATCTCTCGCTTGTAGAGGTTTCACTCTAACCCGAGAATCTCAATTACTCTTGCTTATAACAGTTTTTCGCTCATATACATTTAAAACTTAACGTAAAGTTAGTACAAATTTGACCCAACGAATGAATTTCAGTCTGAAGAACAATATAAACTACAATCATTAAAATCGGTCACAAAAAGTTACAATGAGGGTCACTGTGTTTTCTACTGTTGAAACGCGAACATAAAAACAAGTTATATAGACCACAATATGTCGTAACCCACAAGACTGATAAAGTTTTCTCAACTGACATCAACACCAATTAATTTTATTATAGGATTAATACTTTAATATTATTTATTTTAATATGTTTTTCTACACTAAAATACACAGTTCACAAGAGCTGTACTCAAACGTCTTGTCAACGGATTACTTTGATGTTAGAAAAGTTTACATTCTAACACTTCAAAGCTTATACGCTGATCTTTTTTTTAATAACAACTTTACAAGCTTAGCTAATGTTGCTAACATCTGGTAGACGTATCTCAAGGTACGAATAGATACAGAAATTGCGACATTAATGTCTCTACTATTTATAATTGTACGGATGAATTAAGAGACACTCGTCTTCATACAGAGACACTTCAACGTATCGATGGGTCTTATGGATAAGGGCCAAAACAAATTGATGATTTTTACTTTATTGTGTTAAAATCTACCTCTTAGTTTAGTTAACATGCTTTAAACAAAACACAAATTTACAGGTGTAAATGTTATTTTTTTCGGAAATACCTATGCTGCCTGTTTTCCTATATGGCTGATACTTTGAGAGCCTCTCCTGAAAAGTTTTCAATTTACACATTGGTCCTTATTCTTGTATAATGTCTTAGTCTTCTCCCATTAGTTTCCTTGGCGTTAACCACTGCAACTAAAGTTGTTAAGAGGTCTCTGAATGACTTCCTTATTGAAGGTTTAGTGTCAAAAATCTATTAAGCGATAGTTAAGTAACAATTATCGACTCTAAAACTGTAAGTGAATACGGTTTTGGACAAAAAAACATAACACTTAGCTACATTTTGGACTATCTATTTCTCTGGAGTTGAATAAAAGCGGTTGCAATTTTGAATATTAAATCATTTCGTACCTATATGAAAATTTCATAAAGAATTAAAAATGACAAAGAATAGAATTAAAGCGCAGTCGCTTTGTACATCGCATCAAATAGATTACGAAATGTCTGTGTATATTAAATTTTGCATAAACAGAGATAAAAAGTACTTCTAAATTGAAATATTTAATCTAAGAGATTGTTTCTATTTAAATAACAACAATCGTGTTTCATATTTTACCTTGGATTTCAACTGCCGAAAAACCTATTAACATTGTTATCTCTGGTTTTTATTTTATTGTTTACGGTTCTGATGGAAACCACGGGCAATCTTTATCAAACAATATTATTGGATAGAGAACTTAATATTAACAAATATTTTTTTCATAAATATGTTACATGTTGTGCAACAAGCAATTTTATAATATGACAACGTATTCGTCATCCTTGCATATAAGCAGAGTGGCGCAGTGGAAGCGTGCTGGGCCCATAACCCAGAGGTCCGTGGATCGAAACCACGCTCTGCTAAAGATATTTTGTTTTTAAAAAAAATCACCTTTCCAAATATTTTTTAAATTATCTCTTCTTCAATATTTTTTGTGAAACATAAGGCGAGCGTAACAGCGAAATTGTATTAGTTAATAACTCGTTCGTTGTACGTCATATTTGGAGTTCCCACATACGGGTTACCAACTAATTAAATTTATAGGTCAATGTAAAGAATTCTCACATGCGAGCGCAATGGCACACGTGAACAGGAAATTTCTCAAACCACTCCACGCATACGGGCGCTAACTTACCTATATACCTTAACAACGTAGTGAGAAATAGATAATCCATCTCTCAACAGCAGCTGGAGTGTTTATTTTCGAAACCGCGGCAAGTGAGACGTGAACTCAAGGCGCTTGTTGCAATACAGGTGCTTTGATAATGCTAAAGTATGTTTACGTTAAATATATTTACCAAGAATAAAAACGTAAAAAAGTATTGCACGCTTCAAAATCTTACTAATATTATAAAGTTTAGATCGATGGATAGATGGATGGATGTTTAACAGAAAGTATCTCCAGAAGGACTTAACGGATATCGGTGTAATTTGGCATAGATATAGAACATAATCTAGAAGAACACATAGGCTTACTAATAAAGTTTTTTTTTTTTAATTTCGCGTGGAGGAGTAAAAGCTAGTTTAAGATAAATTTTTAATCTGTTTGAACACTAAATTTAATTGCTACACAATTTTGATTTACTTAATACCATCTATGATAAATAAAATTTGATTACTTCAAAATAGATACTTTTAGGTTTAAAAGATAATGTAATAAATCATCTCATCCTCATTTCGTATTTCAATGTATCGATGAGTCGAGTATCGTAGAATAGCAAGAAAAGTGAGGACATGCCAATAGAGATATGGAATTATTAAGCGCTAAAAAATATCAAGTCTGGTAACTATGTGAAGCTAAGAATTAGTATGCATCATCAGCTAAAACGTTAAATTAGCAATCCAACAACAAAAGTCCACACTAAAAAAGGAATATTAGAAGGAAAAAACAAATTAATGAATATATACAGAAATCCCCGAGCTAAATTGAACGAAAACAGGGTTACAGGTCAAGCGGTCCAATGATTACGGGGTGACCACTCATCTAGCTCGCCTTAGAATATCCACAAAAAATGTTAACCTGAAAAGAGAATGTTGAAGAAAACTATTTTCTTAAAATTCATGGTTTAAACCATATAGAAAATACTTTTCTTGTACCTTTTGCATTCAGAAAACAAATGCAACCTTAGGTCTTGATGAAAACAAATGAAAAATATGGTCTACAAAATTACATTCGAAACCACAAACCTGCTTCATTTTTTCCCGCCCGAATTTCAGTGTCATCCATGACTTAAAATAACACAGGAACTAATCTGTCTCTAACACAGCGCCCCAGCTTGTTACTTCTAATCATTTATAAATTGGCCACACTTCACATTTCACCTTGAAATAAATAAAAACAAAAACTTTTTTTATATTTCATTCACTTAAACTAGCAACACTGTATTATCTTTCTGAATACAGAAACGCGCGATTTTTTTTTTTAAATAGCAAAGGCGTCGCTGTACTTCGATCGCGGCGTACACACTGGTCTATTCTCGTGTTTGCCAAATGAAAAGTCTTAACACACGTGTTTTTAACTGATTGTATATTTGTTTATATTTGTACCTGTATCGCTTTTGAAGATTTAATTTAGCTATTGCAAAATACTTATGTTTCACGAAGTATCGTTTGTTTAAATATTAATTGATGTTTGGAGGTTATGCGTTGGTTTTAATAACTCTAGTGAAATTCTTTAAACAATAAGCTTGCGAAAAATCGTTTTACTTTTGTCTTTCTTACAAGCTTTATTTATTTTCATCTTTCGCAACGGCGGTCATCAAATCTTGCAAATTAAATTTGATCCACTTCCCCTTTACGATTGTGGTGTAATTTTGCATGGGTGCTTAAATGTAACGTGACAATGCAATATTATGGTGACATTGTGCTGATCTGATAATGAAAGGTGGTCATTGGAACTTCGCAGTTAAACTTTTTTCGTTTTAGCGCAAATAAATAAAAAGCTTGTTATTTACTCTTAACTTTGTTAGCAGATTCGGATTGTTCGTAAATTTTTAAATAAAAATTAAGTTAAAAATCTAATAGGTTTCATTACTTTGCGACAAATCGACGTTTCCCTTTGAAATATAAAACTACTCGTAGTGCCAACGGAAAATATGACATATGGCAATTAACGTTCAAGATGTAATTGCCCGAAAAATAGATAATTTACTGATAGTGGCATATTGCCAGCATACCAGTAAAGAGCGATTGCTTTTGACAGCAAAGTTTTATAGTCAACCGATAAAGTTCACGGCATATTAAAACAGATTTAGACATCCTAATATTTCCTAATATTTGCATATTAGGGCATTCAACGACAAAGCGTCTGTCATGTCTTCACCACATGCCTCGTGTAAGTGACGCGGCGGCACGACATTGTTTGAATTATTACTGTCACTTACAAATGTCGCTTTAGAATAATAGCTTAATTTGTAATATTATGGTTCACACATTAATATTGCAAAGTAATGTAAATTAGAACTCTTTGAAATATTTTTAAGTTACGCTAGAATATGCCACTCACTTCTCTCATAGTGTATAAGAAAGCTAGCTGAAACAGCTTTAAAGTTACGTAACTTGAAAGAAAATAAAACAAGTCTTCTAACAACGAAACTGTATACACATACATGTTTAATTCGTATGGTATTCCTTTTCTTTGTAGACAACGGTGAGATCGGTCGAAATAGTGCGCATTCATTATGCATAGTACTCTATGTTTTCTTCGTCTAAATTTTGGCAGTCTTTGTTTTCTGGAAAATTCTTTCTTTTCCTTTCAAATGTAAACGTATGTCTAGGGTTGATTTTATGTTTTAAAAATACGAACATATTGTTGATGTTATAGGCTAAGTATTTTGGTTTGTTACACTAAGTGTTAGACTTTTAAACTTCGATTTTCCATCTGCGTGTCATGTCATGACTATCCAAGAAACTGCTTCCAGTCGCAGACGGTCGATCGTTTAAAACAATCCAGATTCCCGCAATTTATCTCTGAAAGACAATAGAAATCATACTAATATTATAAATGCTAATGTTTAGATGGATGGATTTTTGAATGGATGAATGTTTGTTTGAAGGTATCTCTAAAACAGCTTAACAGATCTGGATGAAATTTGGCATCGATATAGAGCATAATCTAGAAGAACACATAGGCTACTAACAAAGTTTATTTTTAATTCCGCGCGGATGGAGTCGCGGGTGACAGCTAGTACTTGAATAAGAATCTACTGTAGTTTGTCTATTCAGGGATTAGTTTGACAACTGATACCTATGAAATATGAATTTTTTGTATGAAGATTAACGTCATCGTGCCATAGTGTCCGACCGTACGCGCATAACGATCAACTATGAACTATCTTCTATTAAAGCCTTGTATTAAAAATTAATTGAATAAATAAGTACCATAATTTAGATATTTGATTACTCATCGTAATAATTAAAGATATGTAGTAGTATATGTATCGTACAATTAACTAAAAAAATATCCTTTCTTTTTTCTTTGTCAACATCTCAATTTTTGGTTAAAAATTTTATTTCTTTATTTAGTTTTAAAGAATGAATTAGGAAGATAAAGAAACATTTTTCTTTACATTGTAATTTAAAAAAAAAATTACTAAATTATCGATTGCAAGTTCTGTGAGAACGACCATCAAAAATTGAAAGATTCAATAACGAGTTTACTCAACGCATCTCCAGTGAATTGTGAAACTAATCATCCATAAAAGACAATCTCTATTATTATCTTTTCCTTAAACTGGCAATCATTAACCAACTACTTTTTTTGCCACTGCCAACTTTGATCAATGTCACGTGACAGATAACAGTGGACATTGACAGATTTGGTTGACAGTTTATGTCATCAACGTTGTTTTGAGACAATGTTTTTGTGTAGTTTTCGATGTGAAAATAACATAGATTCATAACAAGATTTTCTATTTTAAGTTAAAGCATAGTTTTACCTTAACTGTATATTATAATATTAATTGCTTGAATTATTTGCTAAAACAATATAACAATGGAGGATGGAGATGAAAGTGTGCATCGTTTAGCGGGCTCCTCTGGTGATGCACCAGGTGGTTTAATCATTAAAAAGAAAGACAAACCGCAGGAATTTCAATTTGCCAAACCTTCCTTGTTAGGGTTAGATAAACTAGCAGCGGCCAAAAGGAAACAAAACAGATTAATATCGTTTCAAACAGAGGAAAACGAATCGGAAGAAAGTGAAGACTCAAACGACTCTACAGGAGTTAAGGGACGTAAATATAGAAAGCACAATGAAGAAACACCAACATATACAGGTGGATTATCTGAACAAGCACGAGAACGGATGCTGGAACGTTTACAAAAGTAAATATCTTCATATTTTGTTTTTATCACCTTTTGTTAGTATGGAGCTAACTAGACTAGATCTCCTTGCAATTAATAAAAATAGAGCCACTAGAGTTATGTGATGAGCTCAAAAACTGATAAAATAACATGTAATATAAAATGAAATAACTAGTAAAATAAATTGTAGTACAAATTATTCTAAAACAGTATTTACTTTACAGAAAAGAAAAAGAAACTAAAGAAAAGGGTGTTCACTACTCAACTAAAGAGGAACAGAAATTGAAGTCACGGGATGATGATGATCGCTCATATCTGAATCGCTATGATCGAAGAGACCGTGACAGAGACAGAAGAAGAGATGATGATTATAGGAAAGATAGAGACAGAAATAGAGATAGAGACTCTGACAGGAGAGAAAAGGATAGAGATAGAAGAGACTCGGAAAGAGGTAGCTCAAGACGAAGTTATTACGAACCGAGATTCAAAGATGAACCAAGAACTCCAAAGTTAGCTGAATTTCTGTTTACTTACAACACAATGCATGCTTATAGGTTATGTTTAAAAAAACATCATTTTTGAATCATTTTTTAATGCTTTATTTAGAAGCAGTTGGGTCCCAAATGTACTACAATGCAAATGGTTGAGTCTCTTGAAATGGTAGATGTTGATGATGGGATCACTCTCAAACCAAAAAGGCACTTAAGGATTGATTCGGAAAATATTTATTCCTACTCAAACATATTGGATATAATTTAGTTGATACAGGATCATTATTAAATATGTATATAAAAGTTAAACAGTTATTTTAGAATACTATACATCTTACTTCTTTGAGAATATAAACGGAATTAATTTATTATAACATACTTCAAACTTAAGAAAATAATACTAACATTCCTAATTTAAAACAATTTAAACATACTACATAAAAACCAAGTAGGTTATCAAAAGAGTATGTATTCTGAGATTACCAAATCAACAGAGTCAGTGTTAATACACAATAAGAGTTACATAAATTCACTTATATTTTCAGTCTTAAAGTCCTCAAACCAACGGATAAAACAGCATGGGATGATGATGATGATGACCCTAAAGGTGCAGTAAGGAAGTCTAGCTGGGACTTCCCTACACCACTGACACGGGACTCGAGTTCCGGAGATAGGTCACAAAGAAGTGAACGGGGAAGACCATTGAGAGATAATAAAGGAAAACTATATGAATACTCTTCCAGAGCAACACCACATAAGTAAGTAGATAGTGTTTTATAGCTGTGACTATGTTAACTGATTAAAGTTACTCATACTTAAACCAACATTCCTTCTCCATACAAATTTTATTTCTTAATATTGTGAAATAGTAATTATTATCTGCTGTGGATAATATACTGTACAAATCCATTACTGTGATGCACAAGATTCAGTTATAAGAAAAGGATGAGAAGGAGAAGTCTATTTGACAGAGGTACGGACACATAGAAAGGGGAAACATGCTTTTTCTGTGCATCTCCTCCTCTGTCAATTAAATGTAGACAATGTATGTAATCTATGGATAGCGGTCGGTCTACTATTTTAACGAATCCATGTGGCTGGTTGCTCGTTGGCCACTTAATAATTTAAAAATATACTAATTCCTTGTGTCTTACTAACATCAAGGCGAGGATAGATATAACAGCGCCATCTAGTTATAAAGCTAGTCATTATGCGGAGACTTAGATTTGTAATTGCAAGTTAATTATGAGAGATTAAAAAAATACGATAGAATTGAAAGCTAATTTTATAAAAGTACTAGCTGTCGCACGCAACTCCGTCCGCGCGCCTTTAAACAAACTTAATTAGTAGCCTATGTGTTCTTCCAGACTATGTTCTATGTCTGTGACAAATTTCATTGAGATCCATGCAGCCGTTATGGAGATATCTTGTAAAAAACATCCATCCATCTAAACATTCGCATTTCTAATATTAGTAAGATTAAGATGTGTTCATAAATTTAACACTAGATGGGCGTCATCTCGGCGTGTAGTTGATATAGACGATCCTGACTGGGAGGAGGTGGAAAAGAAACTGGACCGAGCATGGTACAACATGGGTGAAGGTAAAATTCGTTCTTTTTTATCAAAACTACCCTAAATTAAGGGTGATTAAACAAGTGCGGGTTACTTGACTTGACATTTATCTTTGATTTTTATTGCAGATTTACGGTCTGTGTGTGCTTCGCTTTATTATATCACTTTCTAATATACGCAAAGGAATTAGTCACATATTTTTCCACAATATATTTTTCTATTCAGGCTATTACACAGATCAGCTACTTTGCTATGAAGGTCCCATTTAACTCAAACTAGTAGTTTTGGAACAATCTTATAACTGTATAGATTAACTAACTGTCGCCTGTTTTCCGTCCGCGCGGAATTAAAAAAAAACTTAATCAGTAGCCTATGTGTTTTTCCATACTATGTTCTACATCTGTGCCAAATTTCATCAAGGTCTGTTGATCTGTTGTTGGGAGATATCTTCAAATCCATCTAAACATTCGCATTTATAATATTAGTAAGATAAACTTCTAGATTGAATATTTAAGGTTAGGAGACTTCCTACAGGAGAATCTTGAATCTTACAGTGGTAGACTCCAGCAAAAACAACATCAGTTGCACGAATTGTCCTTGCTCAGTGAAATACCACAACCACACAGAAGACAGACATCAAGTGGAAGTAATTCCAAGTACAGTCTGATGAGTGTGATGTCGTAATTTTAGTCCTTCTTCCTTTTCCTTTCCGCCCTTTCTTTATAAGAAAAGGATGGGAAGAAGAGGTGGATTTGATGGAGGAGGATCAAATCCATAGGAACGCATAGGAAGGTTAAAAAATTTCTTTTTGTGCGTCTTCTCCTTCTTTGATTGAGGGTAGGCAACGCATCTGCAATTGCGAATGTCTATGGGCAGCGGTCGCTTCGCCATTTCGGCGAATTCATGTGGCCGCTTGCTCGTTTGTCACTTTGTAATATAAAAAAAAAATATTAAATCTTTCTGTACAGGAGAAACTGATGAATCAGATCCATTCGCGGGTACAAGTTCAGAATACATAGCACGTAAAGAAGAACAGATTGAGAAGCGACGTAATCGCAAAGTGTCCGCCGCGAGACAGCAGATTGATAGAGACAACGAGCTGTGGGAACGTAACCGTATGCTGACCAGCGGTGTGGTACATGCTGTGAATCTGAACAGTGATATGGATGAGGTGAGATAATTCACAATCTTTGTATTAACTAACATACCAACTCAACTATTTAATGCATTTTTCAACCAAATCAATAATCAACTGACAAATAATTGAAATATCAACCAATTCAACTATCTATCAACCAACCAACTTATTAAACCAATTCAAGTCAATTTTACATCAGAAAAACTCTATTATAAATCAATTCTTTTCCATTTTTTAGATAAGTTAGAAATGTTTACTTATGTTTACTTTTGTTATGACAATTTCTTATTGATAAATAACAAACTGTTCGTTTGAAAAAGATTTTAGTAATTTTTTATTAATATTATTTACTTAGTAAACATTTATTTCAAACTAGCTGTCACCCGCGACTTCTTTAGCGCAGAATTAAAAAAAGTAGCCTATGATACTATAAAAGTAGCCCGCGAACATCAGCTACCTTCCCGAAAAAGTCCTGCGAAGATCGGTCCAGTGATCTCTGCAGATTACCTGGAACAAACGCGGCCTTGCAGACAGACATACAACATTTTAATAAATTGCACATCACATTACATCACTTTTTTTTTATAATTTTTTTCTTAATAGATCTTGATTACATACAGACGCCTCAACTTTATTAATCTAAATATATATAAATCTCGTGTCACAATGTTTGTCCTCAATGGACTCCTAAACCACTTAACCGATTATAATAAAATTCGCACACCATGTGCAGTTCGATCCAACTTGAGAGATAGGATAGTTTAAATCTCAAATTTAGTTTTTTTTTTTTAATGCGCGCGGACCGAGTCGCGGGCGACAGCTAGTGTGTATATATGTATAAATACATTGTATGTATGCAATTGCAGGAAAGTGTTGACAGAGTACATCTATTGGTACACAATATAGTACCACCATTCCTCGACGGTAGGATTGTGTTCACCAAACAACCGGAGCCTGTTATACCGGTGAGATTTACTCTATGTTTACTTACAGAAACTTTTTACCTTGACATAATGTTTGCGACCGATTGATTTATTTGTGTACGAATGTCTATGACTTTATATTGAGTATGAACATGTGTATAAAGGGCCTTAGTGTAATGTGCAGTTTGTCTCTGGTAAATATATTTAGGTTTTGGTTTGAAATAAGGTATATATAAACAAGACATATGCGTCGCATTCACCTCTCTCCTCCAAAGCTTTAGCTCTCAGGGTTTAAGCACTTGATTTGCAATCTGTAGGTCCTGGGTTCGAATCCCGCAATGTACCAATGTATTTTAAAACTTTCGATTTACATATGTACATTTATCCGACGTTGTTAAGATGAAGGAAAACATCGTGATGCTGCACATATCTGAGAAGAAATTCATACATATGTGTGAAGTTAACCCGCACTTGGCCAGTGTGGATGACTATGGCCTAGTCACCCCTAACTTGGAGTAGGATCCGAGCGCCTCAGTGGGAACGTATAGTGAGCTGATGATGATATCAATGGTAGCTGGCCCCTCCCTAAGACTAGACCTAGGATTAGATAATAAGCTAGGATGTCTACAAAAATGAGCCTTACAAATAAAATCTTTTATGTAACTTTAAGGTGAAAGATCCGACGTCAGACATGGCGATCAATGCACGTAAAGGATCAGCTCTGGTCAAAGCATTCAGAGAACAGAAGGAGAGGAAGAGAGCGCAGAAGAAACACTGGAAATTAGAAGGCACTAAAATTGGTGAGATTTGTTACACAAATAATAGAAATCTAATCTACTTCCTCACTTCCTTCCTTCCTTCCTCCCTTCTTTCCTTCCTTCCATCCATCTATCCATCCATCCATCCATGTATGCATGCATCCAACCATTCATCCATACATTCATGCATACATGCATCCATCCATCCATCCATCCATGCATGTATGCATCCATCCATGCATCCATCCATCCATCCATCCAAACATTAACATTTATAATATTAGTAAAATTGAGAACACATTTTTTTTTTCGATAAATGACTGAAAATCGTTTAATTTTTAAATTCTTTATTTTCTAACAGGTAATATAATGGGTATACAAAAGGAGAAGGAAGAGATAGACGATGGTCCGACCAGACAGGCGTACAAGTATGCTGAACATATGGATAAAGGTAACATATATATATAAAACATAACACAGAGTATAGTTGAATGGGAAGATATACTGCCTTGCTCACTGTAGATGTCACCATGATCTAGACTGACATTAAATGTACCACAGATATACAAAAAAAATACTTTACTTCACATGTCAAGTAAAAATCTGTAGTCATACCACACACTTCCGTACAAATATCACTTAAAAAATTAAAAAATAGTTCTTTTTTAAGAACAAATCATTTTTCTTAAATCGCTAGAATGACGTACAAAAACTTTGACAGATGACAGATGACAGCTCACTATTGACACTGGCGCCATATAGTCAGAGCTTTCAGTTTTTATAAGAAATTTTAATCACACATGTCACTGACCGACAATGTCATTTATTGTCTATGGATTTATTTTGAAACTTTTCAACATTTAAATTAATGATACAAATATGTCTGTTTTTAACAGCTTTATTTTGATTGTAATTATTTTGATATGTTCACAGACTCAAGTAGCAATTCTATATGAAATAAGTAATATTATTTTTCAGAAGGACAAGAGCCGGAATCGAAGTCAGACTTCGTGAAGAAGAAGACAATCAGCGAGCAGCGGCGCTACCTGCCCGTGTTCGCCTCGCGCGAGGAGCTCATGCAGGTCATCAGGGAGAACAGTGTCGTCATTATTGTCGGTGAGTGACATACACTGACTATACTTGTTATTGTCGGTGAGTGACATACACTGACTATACTTGTTATTGTCGGTGAGTGACATACATTGACTATTCTTGTTATTGTCGGTGAGTGACATACACTGACTATACTTGTTATTGTCGGTGAGTGACATACATTGACTATTCTTGTTATTGTCGGTGAGTGACATACATTGACTATTCTTGTTATTGTCGGTGAGTGACATACATTGACTATTCTTGTTATTGTCGGTGAGTGACATACATTGACTATTCTTGTTATTGTCGGTGAGTGACATACACTGACTATACTTGTTATTGTCGGTGAGTGACATACATTGACTATTCTTGTTATTGTCGGCGAGTGACATACACTGACTATACTTGTCATTGTCGGTGAGTGACATACACTGACTATACATAATATTGTCGGTGAGTGACATACACTAACTATACTTGTAATTGTCGGTGAGTGACATACACTGACTATACATAATATTGTCGGTGAGTGACATACACTGACTATACATGTTATTGTCGGCGAGTGACATACACTGACTATACATAATATTGTCGGTGAGTGACATACACTGACTATACATAATATTGTCGGTGAGTGACATACACTAACTATACTTGTAATTGTCGGTGAGTGACATACACTGACTATACATAATATTGTCGGTGAGTGACATACACTGACTATACATAATATTGTCGGTGAGTGACATACACTGACTATACATAATATTGTCGGTGAGTGACATACACTGACTATACATAATATTGTCGGTGAGTGACATACACTGACTATACCTGTTATTGTCGGTGAGTGACATACACTGACTATACCTGTTATTGTCGGTGAGTGACATACACTGACTATACCTGTTATTGTCGGTGAGTGACATACACTGACTATAAATGTAATAGTACTGCAATAGTCATAAATGACTATGGTTTTAATATTCTTTTAGCATTTATTTTGATAATTACAGTAATGAAGTAGTCTTTTAAGTTTATTTCTCGTGTTAAAACTTCGATTAGGGCCTCTCTTATAATATTAGGTACCAGCTGCTGGCGCAGTCTGATCCTCCTCTCACAACCTTATAACCGTAATGTCAGATTAAGACGTTCCCACTCTAAGCGATCATTTAAGATCTATGAGTGAGATTATATTGAAGATGTGTGTATGTATGTGTATGTGCGGGCAGGGGAGACGGGCAGCGGCAAGACGACTCAGCTGACGCAGTACCTGCACGAGGAAGGGTACAGTGAGCGGGGTACAGTGGGCTGCACTCAGCCGCGCCGCGTCGCCGCCATGTCAGTGGCCAAGCGCGTCGCAGATGAAATGGGCTGCAAACTGGGTATGTATAACTCATTTCAAATATATTAACCGATAAGGTATCTATATATATATAAAAGAAAGTCGTGTTAGTTACACTATTTATAACTCAAGATCGGTAGAACTGATTTAGCTGAAAATTGATGGGGAGGTAGCTTAGAACTAGGAGACGGACATAGGAACTTTTTTATCTTGTGTGCTTTTATTTTTATTCCGCGCGGACGGAGTCGCGGGTAAAAGCTAGTTTTAAATATATTATACAAATATCCGACTCGAATTACCAATCGGATCTTTCAAATGTTATTTTTAGATTTCCATCCGACTTGAAGGACCAAGCTTATTTATAATAATTTTATTTTTACAAATTATCTTTCAGGTTAATAGTAAACGATCTAACTTCCAGTTTTAGGTACAGAATTAAATGTTCTAGTTGAAATATGCTGAACAATCTATACTTATCTTGTGATCAGGTGAGGAGGTGGGTTACGCGATTAGGTTCGAGGATTGCACGTCTCCGAAGACAGTCATCAAGTACATGACTGACGGCATCTTGCTGCGTGAAGGTCTGAGAGAACCTGATCTGGATAACTACTGCGCCATCATCATGGACGAGGCTCACGAACGGTCTTTGTCTACTGATATGCTGTTTGGACTGCTTCGAGAGGTAAGTGCTAGTTTAAACACATTTTTCCACTAAGCTACTAGTGGAAATAGGATACTCTTACTTTACGAGGAGAGGAGTAACGAGATTTAACTAGTTTATGATAAAAATCTATAACTACTAAAGGGTTTTATTTTAATTATTTCAGTTAGAAAGTTAAAAAATGTGTTAAAAATGTCGATAAATGACTGAAGTCTAAACATAGTTAATAAATATTGGCAACTACATGTCATAAAACATCACAGACTGTTAATGGACTGGCTATAAGACGTAGTTTTTGTGCCTATTTCATTTCCGCCATTGTGGCGCTGATGGTGGCGGTTTGCAGCGGTGGTGTGGATTTGAACTAATAATATATATAGAATTAACTGTCACATATCAACAAGTGTGTTTAAATCGGAACAAAACACTGTTATTTCCAAGCAATCGCTTATACAGTTATAGAGATCAGTGTATAATATAGATAGTGGTAGGGAATTACCCTTATCTAGAGGCACGATATTGATGTTATTAAATTACATGCACATTTCATGCACAAAAATTATGACTACAAAAATATAACTGTAGAAAGATAAGACCTCCCTCCATCTTTCTCCTGCAGTACGAACGTGAGTGCATTTCTTTTGCGTTGCTTTAACACACGTCATTTTGACGCAGCGTGACTTGTAGATTTGATCTCAGTTAAAATTTGAAATAGATTTAACTTAATTTAAGTGCCTTTCTATCCTTTTAAATAATTCCTTTTTGTCATTATCTTTGCAACATAAAACTTTTATTTTCGTATAATATTACTAGTTGTGGAATTAAAATTAATTAGTATTAGTAGCCCATTTGTTCCTCCAAACTATGTGTCAAATTTCATCAAGATCCGTTCAGTCGTTGTGTAGATACTTTATGTTAGTTACACTATTTATAACTCAAGATTGGTCGAACTGATTTAGCTGAAAATTGATGGGGAGGTAACTTAGAACTAGGAGACGGACATAGGAACTTTTTTCTGTATATTTTTTATTCCGCGCGGACGGAGTCGCGGGTATAAGCTAGTTTATAATATTATTAAGATGGATGTCTAAATAAAATTATTATTTATCGATTACGTAATCAGTTTATTTAATACAAAAATGCTTCCATATAAATAGAACATTGAAATCTTATACGTACAATACTCTCACAATAATCAGAAACATCTCGTTTTCAACATTTTTATAAATTATCAATACTTAGCAATACTCGACACACGAACAACTATGAAAAACTGATGTAAAATTCTCCCAGTAGAAAGTTCTGGAATATACGAGTTTTCTCATAGTCGTATCTCAAATCACTTCCGTACAAAATCAAGAACAGTCTTATTAATCAGAAATAATGATAAATAGATTTTTTTATTTTAATAGACTTTACATGTTATCAACTAAGCTATAAGATAAACATTTATCCGTATTTTTTAATAGAAATAACAGTCACAGAATCATTAGTCGCCTCATTTAAATGTCAGGAATGTAATTATAAAATTTTGGTCGTAATCAAAATTAAAGCTCTCTCTCTCTATTTAAAATTTAAATAATTTAAATACAATTCAAATATATTTTCGATAATTTCTAGTTGAAAACTTTTTTATCTGTGATTGAGCAAAGAACCTAAATAAACTGAATTATTAAAAACAGATTCGAAATGCTTTTCAAAATACAAGTGGAACATTTTCAAATACAAAAATCAAATATTACGGCAGTTTAGTTATGATTTAACAGAAATCTAGAAAAAAATCAATATCAGTATTAAGATCTAGAATATCAAGTTATGAAAGGACCAAGTTGCAATTGTATTCGAAGAAATAAAAATCGATTTTAATCAAAATTGAAGAGCAACCAGTTAAAATTTCAAGTTATATTAAAATGACAAAACATTGAACAAACTTTAAAAGCTGATACAGATAATAAAATACGTTACTCGATATAAACTCGGTCCTATCGGTAAAAAATCGATATCGTAAAATCGATTCAATCACGCCCGGTGATGTCCGGTGATGCCCGGTGAAAAATAAAAACAATTTAAACATTGTCAATGTTCCGGGGTGACCAGAAGCAGGCGTAGCACGAGCCAGCGGCGCTGCCGCTGGGTGGCAACACTCAGACAGACTTTGCCTTGGCCCTGGCGTTGCTTTGACTTACGAGCATTACGCCCATGTTCATGCCAATATTGCCCCATTTCAGCGACTCGCTTATCTGTAACAAAGAGGATTTATTGTAAAGATTTTGCAGGTTGAAGGCTAAAAATCAGAATTAACAAAAAAATTGTAAGTCCGGCTAAACATTTTTTACTTCGAAATTAAAATGGCAAGAAACGACATAAATGTATTTGAGTTTGTGTTTGACACTTAACAACTTAACTTACAAGGGTTAAGGTAAGAAGATGTTTTAAACGATTTTAATTATTATAAACCGTTTTTTTTTTAGGCTTAATTTCAAAAGCATGAAATTTACTTCTTGTGTTCAAATACAAAGCATACAAAATTAAAATACAAATATAAAGATTTTTGCTTTGGCCGTGAGTTTTTTATCGTTTTTTTGTTTTATTAAATTTAATATTGCATCATATTTTTTTACAATAGAGGCTATTGTATTCGGATAAAACAACAAGTAAATCTAAACCTATAGATTATTAACAATATTATGCAATAAACTATAAAATGAGTATTAATTAAAAAGTAATGGACTTGCTGTAAAAACATTATATTAAAAATTGTCTCTGAGCTGGAAATACCCAACTGACAGATAAAATATCAGAGAGGATTGACATTATAGTTTTATTAATGAATCCCATTATCAATTTTTATTATTAATAATGTTCATTTTAATAAGATATTTTTAAGAGTGCTATGCTGTCACTCCGGGACTGGTATTAATTAACCCAATTTATCTTTGACCTTGCAATGGGGGTCAAATTGAAGACTTTATTTATAGACGGATATGCTTCTTAGAAATGATAAGATGTTAATGTTTATAATAAACATAATAATGTACAAAGTTCATAATGTTTGAATGTTAATGTTATTCGAACTTGTTATCGTATTATTTTATAGCAATTATGAAGTAAAAGTACATAATATAATTATGATTTTTTTTAATATAATAATGACCGTCCATGTAAATTTGAAACCTAATTCTTATGAAATAAAAAAGTATGTATAATGTTGGTCAAATTAAGCATCAAAATTAGTTTAATCAACGATTTCATTAAACTTTAATCAGTTACGAGATAAGAAAGCTATTAATGTAATGAAATTGCAAGAGAACTGTAAAAAATATTTAAACACTCTGTGCTTTTGTAGAATAAGGGTAACAATTTCGAATTAATAATATTTGCCGAATTTTTCTCACGATATTTGCAAATTTTTTTTTAATTATCTTTTATTAACGTCTTAACATCAAACTGTACAAACATAATGAAGGTTTTGATAAAATTACTTACTGGCAGTTTACAGTTTAATTTATTACAAAAAAAAATATTAATTGGGTCTTCCTACAATTCATAGTTCTTAGGATAAATAGTAAAGTAAATAGACTCTACTACTCTTAATACATTACTGTACGCAAGGTTATATAAATAAAATATTTGCATAATCTTTACGTCAAATGTTTGCCGTCACACATTTCTATCACAATTGCATACAACAGAAGCTTTAAAACATTAATTCTCGTATCAGTTAAGAATAAAATTCCAATATAAAATAAGCCTAAGTCACGTTTTGTACGTAATGAGTATAGACTAGTTGGCAATAGACACACAAAAGATAACACACTAGGACAACATTGAACCTCTGAACTTGGGGTACTCGTTTTAAAAGAAAAACCTCACCGGTATTGTAAAGGTAGCCGGCAGATTGGGTCCATAGCGCCGCTACGACCATCAAAAGATGATGATCATAGGTGTTTTCGACGTCGTTAAGCTGATCTGTAACAAAATTTCTACGTTGTGCGATCTCTGATTTTTTCCACTCTTGAGTCCAACCGTCGACCCATGCAATATTTGGCATGACTTCCACGATGCCAGTATGTCTCGACGTTCCCCAAAGTTCTCAGTTTGTAATGAATAAGCCCCACTTTCATACATTTAACTTCATACAATAGCGGAAACGATAACAAAAAGCTTGAAAAATAAGCAACTGTCGAAAATTATGAATTTAAAAATGGAATGTTTACGTAACACTGTCATTACAAATTCATTGCTTTTTAAATTGTAACTACACGGCCAAAACTCATATTAAATTTTTATTAAATAAAAAATATAAGACATCAATGTAATAAAAATAAATTAAGTAATGCTCTTGTAAAGACAGTTTAAATAACGATCAGAACGACATGCAATACTTTGAACAATGCAAACGTAAATTCTAGAACAGAAAACATGAAAATAATCGTGCAAAGTTAACTTGGAAACAAATTAACAATTGAAAGTTCTAGAAATGTATTTGTATGTTGGTATTACCTGTCTCATGCGAGCTTCTTGCGGCGTCTCCCCATAGCGGCACCAATGGACAAAATGTAGCGTGTTGTGCCAGTTCCTCTCGAATCTGGATTTAGTGGCCATGTCAAGCTGCAATCAGGAGAAGCTCCTTAGAAGCCGTTCCACTGTCACTTTCCAAAAAACGAAAGCCCCATGAGGCTATCTGAAATGAGAGGTTTCCAATTCGATCGTTGACCTACAGAGGGAAGGCTAGTTTCAAAAGACGAAAGACCTATTGAACGCGGTTACGAAAGGCAAGCAAACACGATAAGAATGTCTATTCGAGGATTTGCAAGAATTTATGTTAATGTACGCAAAGATATTAAAATATTGGAATTGCAAAGATTCAAAGGCAGTATCTAATAAATAAATCAGACAAACGTCCAGACAATACCTATGTGAAGCAATGTGCATTTGCATAATAATCGAGGTCGTCCGCTAAACCAATCGCTTACACTAAACAATTCAAAGGACTAGAATGTGCTCGGAACAAGAAAGAAATGTTTATCAAACAATGTAGTTTGCACTATTGGGGTATTTGCAATCTTAAATCCGTTACGTTAACTAGTTATTGACATATCCCGCTTTGTATGTTGAAAGGAAACACTTGTTTCTGGCAATTTCCAAAGAATTCCAATACGCAATGTATTTCGATTTTGTAATACAAAATTTAAGTTTTATTTTATTGTACCCGCAATTACGTCGATTGAAAAAATTGGGAATAAACCGATGAGAATTGGAAACTTTTCGTTAATTTTCTATAAAATTACCTTTGCCCTTATGTCTTTTTCGCTGTTGGGGGTCTCCTGTTTGTCGTCAACGTTATTGATTCGTATGACGGAGTCTTTCTTCCAGAAGGCACTCAGGGTGGTCTTGATCACACGTTTGCGCACACCTTTCTGTTGTACAGTGTACACCTCTATCTGTTCCGGGTTCTTTGTTTTTTCTGTTAAATAAAAAGAAAAACATGATTTTATTCAGAGATGATCGCTTTCTGTTAAAAATGATTTGCTTAGCTTTGTGCTTAAGTTATTTAATATTATCTAAGGTTAAATGTTATGATATATTCAGAGAAATTTCCCTAGGCCGGGTCACGGCTGTTTGTAATCGGTTAGCTATTTATTGCTCTTAACTCATTAAAAGGCGCGAACGAACACGCCGTCGCGTACACCATATGAATAGCAAAATGTTATTCACATCGCAAATGACCGCAACAGCGTGTGACTCGAGCTCGAGGCGAAGTTATTTAGTTATTCGGTGTTGCAGTACGCCCCCGCGTCAACGTACGTTATCGCACATAAGCGATAAATTACGATGACTCAAGGCTACCTGTATAGGAATGTAGTTTTACCGCCACGTACCTTTACCCTTCTTCCACATTGCGATGGCATACATGTGGTAGTCCGGCGAGAGCGCGGAATCCGGCGGCAACGGGTCTTCCGCTCGCACCTCCAGCACGAACCCCGTCTCGAGCACAGCGCACAGGATATTCTGTTCATCGTGCTTAAACCACTTGGTCTCCCGGAGCTTGTGTATGGCCACCGACGAGCCGAAGCGCGGCTTCTTCGGCGCGAATAGTGCCTGGGCCTGGCTGCCGAAGCGAGACAAGAGCCCCTTCACCGTCGGCTGCGGCGCGAGGCTCTTCTCTGGCGGCTTTATCTGCTGGAAGCTCCGGCAAGTCACGAACCTCGCTTCCATTGAACCCTGCTCTCTTAAATTCTCAAAACGATCCCACCGCGTGCACTAAGTTGAGGTTTTTAAGGGTTATAGTAATACGTTTGTAGACTCTCACTATGTAGAAATCGCGTTAGAACACTTTCACAATTGACTACGCGTGGCTTCTGAGTTGCGGACACGTCCAACTATACTTCAACACTGGTACATTAAACGCCGCGCGCGTGGCGCTCGACGGTTTTATACGAGCACGGGGGGGGGAAAGAGCGGGCGGGACGCGTCGCCGCTCACGTCGCACCCAACTAGTGACGAGCGAGATCATGTCGATATTGACAATTTAAAAAAACGACTAATTAAGTGGCTACTGTTGATGTAGTTTTCATTTCCAACCGACCTTTATAACCTTTTGAAACAACTTTTACCGTATAGAAAAAGAAAACTTTATTTCCTGGAACGAGTTATGAAAAGTGATAGTAGATACTAACTATACGAACTAGGACCATAAGGAAAGAAACAGAAAATGAAGTATTGGAGATGGTATTTTTTGTATTCGTATTATAAGTTCTAGCACTGTAGCTGTAGCACATGGATTTGTATCGATAAAAAAAAGACGACTTTGGTCCCGGCACTATGAAATGCACTGAATCTGACCTCTCTCGCCACACCTCCTCAAACTCCACCCCCCCTCCCCTGCGTGCCGTACGCCTCCCCCGCGCATCGCTGGCGCCAACCGGTCGTACTTTATATATATTTTTTTAATATTGTACTAAAAACCCAACTTCACGAATGTTAATTGCAACTTGGATTATACATTTTTTTGTATTAAAATTTAACCTTTCTAGAATTCTCAGTGCATTTACCGGTGTAATTTTGTTGTAAACAACGTTACAACTGCCATGCTGCGCCTTCTCTCCCCCTGCGTGCCTCACATTTACAATTTGGCGTCTTGTTTTAAACAAGATATTATTCTCTTTGACAAGGAGAGATGTGTAAAAATTTCGGATCAGCTCCGGACTACATAGTTATAGTACCTATTATTTGAAATCGTTTTAGATCAATAAAAGTAAAGGACAAGATAAGGTCACGGTGTACTTGCGTTTTCTATATTGTTTATTTGGATTTATTTTTTCATAAACTTTCATCACGCAATATAATATGTTGCGTTAACTAAAATCAAAAAATCAATGTTAAGCTCTCAAAAATAATGCTTTCCTGTAACAAAAATTTTAACCTTTCGAATTTGTATTTGTGGCTTACGTATTAGGATTTCAAGCATTTTAAGGCCGAAAGTACTAGTTAAAGAAAAAGTTTGCTTTAAAATTTATTACTTCCTATATTAAACTATATATTTAGAACTTCTCTATATTAAAGTTAATACAAACTCATTCATAGCTCCTAATATATGCATTTTGTATATATTGCTGGCATTTATTTCCGAATAGCGTTACGTCGGAAGTTATGTTGTTTGACCTCAAAACATTTCTGCGGCCTTCAGTAGACATGCTTTTGTCTTTACTCACAACCGATGATGTGTTACTCGACGTACAGTCGCGGACACAAGTGAAACGAAACGGTATTTTTTTATAATAACGGTTATTTTTAATTGTACAATGCACTCCGTTATCGAAACGGTTTATATTTAAATGTTTTCTGTCTTACCATTCTAAACATTATTATGTTTTTCACATATCCTTTTTAAAACATGAGAACAAATCTATACTACGGTATTTGTATTGTGTATCAACAATTATTGTCTTAATAAAAAAAATGATTTATAATTTATTTTAATCAGGTTATTAAGGACACGTGCTTATTTTTTTATTCACCGTATATTGTTATCAATACGATAAACGTGTGATGTTTCCTAGTTATTTTATGTCCTTCGATTGTTTTCTTATCTTCGATTATAATTAACAGGATTATTAAAAACTAATGCACTTTCTAGTCACAAGCACTAGAAGTAAGTTCAAGTACAGATTTAAAATATATAACAGTAAACAAGATACAAGTAGAAAAATGCTCTTAGACAAACGGATAGTTCGACCGAGCTCGCTTTTTCATGCCACTGCCGCGAATCTGTAATCACTAAGTTTACATTTCGTTTTTACAATGTAAAATCTGGTTAACTTTCTGTAATGCTTCTGAAATTCTCCGGTGTTTATTGATATGTTCCTTTTTATTTCGTCCATCGAAGAATGAAATTTCACTTGGAATGCAATTATGTTGATAAAATTAAATCGATTTACTTTAAATCCCGGATTAATGTCTAGAATGGTGATAATCGATAGATACTTAAATGCTTAAAGATAAATAATAATGTCTTATCATGCTGTTTTTTATATGTAAAAATTGTTCATTAATATATAACACAATGGCACAGCAATTTCCATTTTAAACACTTTTTTCAACCTTAATGTAAATTGTCTTCAATTTTACAGCAGCTGCATTTCTTTTCAATTTCATACTTTGCTTCACATTCAATTATATCTTATACTACACAGAAAATGAAATCTAGGAAATTCATTTATCTTCGTTTTTCATCTAAATGTTTAAATTTGATGTACTTAGAGTATTAACAACACGTTTTTTTTATATTGAAAAAGTTAGCGCTTGACTACGATGAGGTGATGATGTGGTCTAAACAGCTAAGTTTAGTTAATATAGCAAATAGAAATTGTCGAGAGATATAGCACGTTACTTTGTGTATTGTTCTACATGTTCATCATCTTCATCATCAGCGCACTGTACATCTCCACTGAGGGGCTAGGAGCATACCTTAAGATCGTGGTGAGTAGGCTATACTCAACAATTGCGGGTTGGTTGACTTCACACGTATCTTTCAATTTCTTCGCAGATATGTGCAGGTTGCATCACAATGTCAATCATCTTAAGAACGTCGGATAAATGTACATATGTTAATCGAATATGATTTGTTGGTGACATGTTCTCTCGTATCACTATTGGCATAGTATTTCATTGCTGCAACATATTATTCTAATTTCACGCCTCACTTTCTTTTCTATTACTGTTTTTGATATGTCATGGTATATTTAAAGTGCTCTTGCTGTATACTTACCCACTTTCCTTTGCTGGCCGTTATTTCTTACGATTAAATACCGTCTGGTAGTTTACTGATCTAGATATGTTAACGTTTAGGTGGATTACTGTAATGGATTTTGCCTTTTCGCATTTGCGCTTAAAGTATGTACATATTTAATTTTAAAAATATAACATTTTATCTGTGAGTTCTTGGTCACAAAATCGATCAGTTATAACTACATGGTTGTGTATTTATTTATTAAAATATCGATTTTAGTATTTTGTAAATAAATTACTTAAAACTTGTGATGTCGACTGTACATGAACATTTTGTTAAAATATAAATTCTGAAATTTTAAAAATTGTGCATTAATACCTCGTGTACATTTTTTTTCTTTATAGTAGAATTTACCAGAAAAGGTGATTATGGTGAATGGTATTTACACAATTTGTTAATGATGTTTACAATATTGACAGAATTGTAAATTAAGTAATTGGTTTCCATACAACTTATAAAAACTCTCCGACTCCGTCCGCGCGCAGTTAAAATGAAAAATAGATGTTGGCCGATTCTCAGACCTACTGAAAATGCTCACAAAATTTCATGAGAATCGGTCAAGCCGTTTCGGAGGAGTACGGGAACGAAAACTGTGAAACGAGAATTTTATATATTAGATAGATATCAAGAATATGTACAAATCTAATACTTCAAGAAGATACTGTAATATATAATTTACCTCAATGTCACATTTCCTATCCCATTTTACCTCTTACTAATATTATAAATGTAAAAGTTTAGATGGATGTTTGAAGGTATCTCCAGAACGGATCTTGGTGAAATTTGAGACAGATAGAGAACATAGTCTGGAAGAACACATAGGCTATTAAGTTCTTTTTTATTCCGCGCGAACAGAATCACGGGCGACAGCTATTTGGTTAAAATAGTTTTCCAAAAAGAATGATAATATGACATATACTCAGTCTCTCAAGACATTCACTCAATTATTGATAGTTGAAACTTAGCTTTGCTATCTCATGTTGTTGTATCTTTCATGTAAATTGATATTTGCGTCATAAAAAACCGATTGCAGTTTTATCATGAGATATAAAGATTAACTTAAAAGCATACATTCACTTTAATTTCGATAAATAATAAATTGTATGACTTAAATTATAGTATATATGACAAAACTGGTGCGTTTACCCCAATGTTATGACGTTTCTTTATATACTACCTAACAAATTTCAAACGTTAATCACGTTTATCATATGTGGCAATTTAATAGCCTTAAAAGTTCTACTTCCTTATATCCATACAACTTATATATAAAATTCTCGTGTCACAGTTTTCGTTCCCGTACTCCTCCGAAACGGCTTGACCAATTCTCATGAAATTTTGTGAGTATATTCAGTAGGTCTGAGAATCGGCCAACATCTATTTTTCATTTTTTTTTAACTGCGCGCGGACGGAGTCGCGGGCGACAGCTAGTCTTTATACATGCATGCTAGTGCCCGCCTGTATGTGTAGTTTGTGACTACATAAATCGTCTAAGAATCCTTGAAAATCTGTGGATTTACTTACGTTTAAGTAAAGATTAATAGAAAGGAATGTTAAATTGCTATTTTCAAATCATAGTTTTGTCGATAAAAAATATACCTACTTTCGTTTTTATATGCACTTACTTCTCCCAACATTATGAATATATGCAAGAGAATTTATTTCGAGGGTCGAGCGCCGGATTAATCAGTTTAAGCAATAAACTATTTGAGCGATTAATTAATAAAAAAGTATGTTAACCACATTATAGAAATGTCTAGAACTTTATTAATAGATTATTATTTGATAAGTAGGGCAACAGTATTAAAAGAAAATCAATCTTTGACACACAAAATCCGTCTTTACTGCGTCAATCGTATGGTCTATAGTTCAGAAAGTAAACAGCCGTTTAACAATGAGTACCCGGGTTCTATTCCTAGTCAGCTTGAACTATTAGTTTTTTTGATTTCTTATCAATGGAATTCAAAACTTAAATCAGATAGTTATCCCGATAGGTTACGACATATTTACCTTCAAATAAATTATTCGAATTAATTTATAACTGACAACTCATTTCCTATGACAAATGTATCGTATTTTCTATGTATC
Source organism: Papilio machaon (assembly GCF_912999745.1). NCBI lineage: Eukaryota > Metazoa > Arthropoda > Insecta > Lepidoptera > Papilionidae > Papilio > Papilio machaon. Next base: position 1,038,761 of record NC_059997.1, read on the forward strand.
TTGATCATACCATTACTTTATACAAATAAAACATATGTACAACATATTCTTATCTATGTCTCTTTCAAAGAGGATGACAGAAATGGCAATATGTTTCTTTCTATGGCTTTTGGTAGTGAAATCCCACAGATGTGGGATTGAGCTCAATCAGTTTACGAATAAAACACGTCACATAGTTTATCCGATTGAAAAATTAAATATGACGAATTATTATCAACTTGTTTGACATAATATAGTCATACAAATGTATGTGTTTTGTATAACTTCAATTAGGCACGTAATGTGCAGTCTCACAAGTATTGTTTATTTTTCGACACGTACGATTTTGTAAAATCCACACAGTAATTATAGTTTTTAAGCATTTCTCATTTCAAAGTAAGCTTTGAAAATTATTTAAATTCAATAATGTAGTACTTAACCTAAATCATAAGATTTATAAAATGTCTCGTGTTTTATAGTTTAAATTCAATTGAATTCTACAAAACAACCACATTATCTGGTCAGGGTAGACGTTTTCTGGCTCCACAAAGACCGGACAGTGCAGGCAATACAATGCAGATACCCCACCCACGGACTACCCACGAAGATACTTGTACAATTGTCTGAATTGCAGACTAGTTTATATGCACGATTGCATTTAAAATTTATATTCCAATTTTATTGTAAGACTGAGCTTCCAAGTTATGAATATCTTCATATTCTTGGATGAAATCTACTGTTTAATGAATATTCAAATCAATTAGTACTGAAGCCGTATTTCTCAATATTGGCAATATGATTTAAACGTTAAGATATACGAGTATATCAGATTTCTGATCTTATACACCTGTGCCAAATCCAACCTAGTTTAAACTTCGTTTCTGATTCAATCATCAATTCAAACTTCTCAAATTGAGTTGATTAAACTTTTTATACTTACACTGATGCTCTTTCGTATTTTACCTCTTGAATGAAGCAAATAACTAAAGGAAAAGCCTTGATAGCTATCAGTAAGATTACTGTGATCTCATCTAAGCGTACTCTGAGGAAAGTTACCGGGCGACACAACGAGATCCACAGCAATCATCAATCAAACCTGATAAATGTGACACAGTAATTGAAGATAAGGATTTGTGAATTGCTCCAGCGCTCAATACATTCTTAAATGAATTTGTTTTTTCCTCTGCAATTTAGTTTGGTATTCTGTTTATTCTATATTTTCTTGGTTCGATGATTTGTTATTCGATCGAAATTAGTAACATTATTACAAAAAATAATATTAACAATTTGGATATTAATCCACAAGTTATTTATTGTGTATCTTTTGTTCCTTTATGGTTTTTACCTTGGTTTTCATCACCATTCAAGTCTTCTTACACAAGTCTATGTTGATCCTATTTCACATTGGCGGACTTCTTTCTGTTTTTTGTAAACAAAAATAGTTACAATGATCATAACCATATAAAATGGCCACTGAGAAGTGTTAAATGCTAACCTCATCAAGATACGCAATCTCATCTTGGTTTAAAAGACCTGCATACAGTCTTTATTTTTCCTTTTGATCCAACCCTACGTCTGCCATCGTTAATGTAGTAAATGTAGGAACATATACCAATGAGGAATTGTAAAATTGCAATATGATGATTCTTTGCACGATATATGAATCAAGACATATCATTTTGCTTTCGATTTCAATTCGACGTTAATATTATCAGATTGTTTGCACTGCCTTCTCTTATCTATCGTGTTCGCCTTTCACTTTAAATTCCATCTTATCAAGCCCTTAATTTGTTTATTCATTGCTAAGTATTTGTTTACTTTATTCTAGGAAAATTACTTATGACTCGACGCTGTTTTCTTTACACGTCTTATCTTAAACGTAATAAGTGATATGCTTAAAATATTTTAAATGCTCCATTCCAGTTTCAGCAGAAAACAGCAAAAAAATCCTAGAGTTTTTCTCTCTCGTATTCATTTATACTTCTTTATAACTCTACAGTACTTATCTTTAAATTTCCACAAGCATCTATTCAAAACTTACAGGAGTGCCTCCTCAACGAACAGTTTAATTATCTTATCGCATAAATCGACTTTATATATGATAAGATTGTTCTAACAGCATCTGTAGAGGAATTGATTACTATAGATGATCTAATGATATATCAGGTTATTCCAGGGCATCAAAGATGACGCAAATGTGCTGTAATAATTTAAATAGAACAATTGTAACATACATATTGAATAAGGCAAAAGAAAGGGAACGGAGCGGACAGACTAACTACTGTTATTCAGTCCCTTTTATTCATCTTTTTTGTACAGTTGTCTTTTCACCGGTAACTCCACTGTTAGACATAGGCTTTCATCCACAGTACAATGAAGTGATAGAGGTATAAATTGAACGAATGTTGTCGCGTCATAGTATGTATCAGTCATATTTTGGGATGTTAAAACGTTTTCTGCTTAGTTTTTTAATACCGTTTGCTCTATCACGGCAAAACAAGTCGTTTAGATATTTGTACCCAATGTATTCTACTTGTGAAATAATGATTTAAGTTACTTCATATTTCGTTGTTTGTTTCGAAATACGTGTGAAACATTTTAAAAGCGATTAGCTTGTTTGAGGTGACCTAAAATAATTAATTCCGTCATCAAAATGGTGGCACGTACAATAATGAAGGTTAAATAGTGTCGTTTGATAAGTACTTTTCATAAAACGTTTAACTTATTAATGCTTTTAATATAATTTTATTGCTTTATTTGGTCACGTTTAGCCTTTTATCGATACTTGCTGTCGCCCGCGACTATATCCGCGCGCAGTTTAAAGAAACTTAATTGGAGTATGAAAAATAGATAGTAACCTCTTCTTAGACCTACTTAATATGCATATAAAATTTCATAAAAATCAGTCAAGCTGTTTCGAAGTGGTATGGTTACAAACATTGTGACACGAGAATTTTAATATATATTTGTTTACTCATAAACTTATTAACACTTAGGTCTTTGAATGTGTTATTTTTAAGGCAACTTTATTATGACTATCTTATATCAGCAATTACTATAATTTTAAATTATATATTTCGTGAATACTGGCTTTTCTTTTGGTATAGTTTTTTTAACGTGTTTTATGTATTTTTTACTATTAAGCAAATAGCGTGTTGCAATACTTAGAAATTACCACTTTATATTTTTCTCTTGTTATCTTAATGTAATGTTTGTGTAATTTTAGAATCAAAGTTGAGTATTACTGATTGATTTCATAAGTTTATTTATGAGTCACATAATAACATAGTTTATTACTTGCAAAATATTTTTAAATATTGTGCCCAGACCAAGGTACCTCCTTTCTCAAAAACTTTTTTTGTATTCATTCATTCATAAACTTTTACCACAATTATTTTGAGACAATTTTCAAAACTGTTTTGTTAAAATCTTCAATGATGACGTAGTATTTCGTACTGCGTACAATTCGTGAGCATCGTCACGTAAGCCCTGCGAACTTGTAGCCCTTTAGCTTGCTTTTCTAAAATGTATCTTAAATGAATATAGGACGGTATAATTTAGAATGCACCTTTTATGTGTATTGATTGAGGTTAGGAAGTAACTGCGCGTCGTGTATTTTGAACGAAACAAAAAGTGTGATGGATAGATATAAGACGGCTTTAGCCTTCCGGTAACTCGATTCAATGGATTATTTATCGAGGCCGGAGTATTTGTCTAAAGGTTTTCTACCATCTGTTTCCGTTCGTTTGTAAAATATTCCATATGAAAAATAATGGAATTGGTTAGCCCAGTTTGTTCCTTTCGGGAGACCTTTTATTACTTTTTAACTAGATACTGCTAGATATTGGTTCGTCATTTCTTTCAGGAATATTAATAATGCACTAAACAATTTCATGTTTTTACTGCTTATTCCATAAAAAAATCGCTGGCCTTATAATTTAACGTTTTTTATGTTATTTGCTTCAATCTATAAATAGGTACAGAAATGTCGACATTTCTACTTTCAAAGCACAGCATTTATAAACGAATGTTTATCGGTATATTATACAAAGTAAAACGAAGCCGGTATTTACTGTGGTACAAGTTAACTAGGTCGCCTCGCTTTTGTTACTGTTCTCAGTAACATTGTAGGTATGATGTGTAAAACTATCACTGTCTACTTGTCACTTGTCTATGTCATCCTGGTGTCATATGTATTCTTACTTAATCGAGATTTCAGACTATATGTTTATTTTACAATTCTTATATACCAAAAGAGTGAAGACATAGTTGTGCCAGGATCTCGTTAAAAACAATCTCCTGGCTTGGCTCCTTGGCTCTTTATGGGGCGAAGAGTCGGATTATGTTGAGTCGTTATCACGTTAAAAAAAAGAATCATGCCATAATGGAAGTTATCTCTGCTTGTACCTATGGGTTACAGGCGTGAGTGTTATTACAAATACACATTCATGCTCTAATTTGTTCTTTCAAATAAACTCCAACATGTACAATTTATCAAAACTTGTTAGCAATTAATTAACAAGATTGAGCAATGTATGATTTTTGATTGGTAATCAATTTAGTGGAACGGCCATTGTAATTATCTTACTAATATTATAAATGCGAATGTTTAGATGGATGGATGTTTGTTTGAAGGTATCTCCGGAACGGTTGAACGGATCTTAAAAAAATTTTGTACAGATGCAGACCATAGGCAAGAACACATAGGCTACTTATAAATTGTTTTTTTTTTTAAATTCCGCGCGGACGGAGTCGCGGGCGGCAGCTAGTTACATAATAAATATATAACAAATGTAACACAACCAATTCATAACACTAATTAATTTTTCTTTAACTATTAAGCGAGTTGTTAACTAGTCTCTATACCAAGTTTGTAAGAACGGCTTGTCCATTGTTTTAATTATTAAGCAACTGTTTAAATATGGAACAACTGAATCATTCGTTTTTTTGGTGAATTTCACATATAATTTTTTTTTTAATTCCATGCCACTGTTTCTTTACTATTGACATGTTTGTCTCTAGGACATTTTCAGAACAGTTATCTCACTAAATGAATCCTTGAATATCTCAGTTAGCTACTTGTTTATTACTTATTCGTATTTAGAAACGTTAAGTTACTCATTATCATAAGTTAAATGTAATTAACTCTCGTAAGTAATAAGTTAAGTTTAAACTTAACTTACGAAGTAATTACTTTGATAATAAATGACCTACCGAGCTAATATTATTGTACTTGTTTAAAAACACATGCCCAACTTTTTCGACAAAAGGTCCGGTTTTTTTTTAATGTTATTTTTTTTACAAAAGACCTTGGAAATAATACGGCTTCACCGAATACCGTTACAAAACGCACCGTTTCGTGTGGTTAAGGAATGTAAAGGTATGAAGTAGATTATAAACCGTGGCTTTTTGAGTTCAAAATATCTTTGACAAAAACACTGATAGCAATATGTTTTAAACAGAGATTTCGGTCTCAGAAACCCACGGTAACTGGCTTTGCACTAAGTATAATTTTCAAGGGAAATGTTCAAATGTAGCTTATAAATGTATGAACTTCTTAGTTTTGCTTGTCTTGGTACTTAGCTCCTTATTTCAGCAATTTTTCAAGTATTGTTAAATAGAAGTTGTTAAGTTTTCAAATGCTTATCGCGTATTTGTTTGTTACGTAAGCAAACGTAATGCCGACCGCCGCAGCCTTGATTGCGTATCGAATCTATTTTTATGCATCTATTCTCAGCATAATTGTATTCTTTAAATACTCGCAATTGACCGATTTTACGTATACTATTGCATAAGCATTTTAATAAATAGAACCGAAGTTAAAGTTATCTGTTTTTTTTTTTAACAATGTTCTTAAATTCTTCTTCGACTCATTCAAATTGGAAAAATTGCCATCATCTGATATCTTGTTAAGGTCCTTATCAACAAAATCTTCTCGTCAGTCATTTTACTAACGGTCCAGTTTCCAGGGAAGTAACAGAGCGAAAAGTACCAGGCAAAATAAGATGTAACAACTCGACTGTTTCTGCCTCATACATAATTAAATCGTAAGAATAATATTACATTGTTTTAATATTTATGCAGTTTTGTGTTCTCATGATAAAAAATTGCATACAATTATCGCAAGTAATTTTATATTTTTAATATTAACAATAAAACAACAAAAGTATAAAACTTCAAAAATAAAAAACTAATATATAAAATTCTCGTGTCACAGTTTTCGTTCCCGTACTCCTCAGAAACGGCTTGACCGATTCTCATGAAATTTTGTGAGCATATTCAGTAGGTCTGAGAATCGGCCAACATCTATTTTTCATAACCCCCCCTCCATTTTTTAACTGCGCGCGAACGGAGTCGCGGGCGACAGCTAGTTGTTATATAGATTAGTCAAGCATCATAATAATTTGCTAAGAGTTTTCACTCTATAATATTACAGAATTACCAACAGAAACTATGCCAATATTAGGCTTAAAGCCTTACATCGACACAGACTTATAATATATCTGACGATAATATCAAATAAATTGTCCTCGGGTCACGTCCTTGTGGGGTTTTAGGATCGCAATCTAGATTGAAGCCTTGTTCCACTTACTGTGTTTGTTGAAGGGCAAAGAAATCAGGTCGCTTATGTTAGCGGGATAAAAACAATCCTGTTGACTCGTTTGTGATATTGACGTAGGGCTATGAAATCCAACTTTTTATCAAATGTCTAAACATTCATAAACAACGCCTTAATTACTAACCGAATCTCATATTGTCTTCGGATGTGTATTTCTTATCTTAATATTAACAGTACGTTGCCGTAAATCTACAAATTTGAGCTAAATTATATTTAGCCTTCAATTTGTATGCAGTCATATATTTCAAACAATAACATAAACATCATTTTCAAATTTTGTTTAGGTGTTTGCCCTTCAAGTAAACACTTATACAATAAACAGTTGAATCAAATTTGAACTTTGTAGTGCTGCAGATTAGAATCAAAATTGTATTTCATTTATTTGAAAGTTAAGAACGCGGAACGCACCGAGTTTGTAGGTACTTATAAAATTTATCTGAACATAAATAAAGATATGACAATAACCGGTTTAACTACAGCCGAAAAAATAAGGAAGTTTGAAACGTGCAGACACATTGACTTCATATGTCTACAGACAAAATTGTACCAAGAAATCTTTGCATTCGTTATTTTTTCTTAGTTTAGTCTAATAAGGTGTATTCTTAGGGAAAAAAGGCTTAAATCAATGTTAAATGTATTACGCATTTGCTATCGAGCATGTGACAAAGCGTATTCATTTTACTTATAAACACGTACAGTCAGCTGCATAAATATCTATACATTTACATAGTTTCAGAAACTTGTCTATGCCGTCGATTTCAAAAATATGTATCCACGTAACCGTTTATATTCTTCCTACCATAAATACATGCTATTGACTTTTACGTGCGTGCGGATTCTTAACACCGAAGACCTTTATAAGTTTTGTAAATGTTTACATATTTGTGCAGCTGACTGTACCAAGTGCGTGCACATCACGTGTTGTAAGTCACGCTGGGAACTGCCCGCAGAGTGCGGTATTCACATTTCCCGCTAACATTCCATGTTGTATGCTACATACTACGGAACGAACACAAGAATTTGCTCTATAAATCCCATATATTGGTTAAAAGTTTTATAAAGACGTAAGTACACATTAGCCGTTTCCGAGATTGTCGTATAAGTGAGTTAACCTGCAACATCTCTTTAATAAGATTTTTCGGGACTATCCTACGGTTTGATGAGCCAACTATCTGTAGGATTTAAACGGTTTCTGACCCTTCTTATCTTCTTTTTGCTTTCTGTTTTAAGACACTGATGCCATGTCATAGATAATGTGACAAACTTAAGCAATATATCGAAATACTAACTGTCACCTGCGACTCCGTCCGCGCGAAATTAAAAAAAAAAACTTAATAGATAGCCTATGTGTTCTTCCAGACTACATACTACATCTGTGCCAAATTTCATAAAGAACCGTTGAGCCATTCCGGAGATACCTTCAAACAAACATCCATTCATCCATCTAAACATTCGCATTTATAATATTAGTAAGTTATCTTAATGTGTAATTGAAGGGTTACATAATTTGTTACGTTTTATTGACTCAAATTGAGTGAGTTTTAACAATTCGGGTGACGTTTCAACGTTCAGTCGTTAATTTTCAACGTTTGCGATAATTTTCCGTACACCTCACTGGGTAGGATCGTTCACACTTACGTTCAACATTATTGCTCATAAAATGAACAATAAAGACTTTATTGCATGCCAATAAAAGCTAAAATACAACAACGTTTATGCTATAAATTAAATGTTCCACTAAAATCGAATCGTGTTGATTTGTGATCAAACTGTTAAAGTCTATATAGTTCAACGAATAAATACGATTTTTAGAATTCAGTCATCTTGGACCATATTAAGTCCACAACTTGTCCAACCATATTAAGTCCATAACATCGAAGATAAGATGCTTTTGGTTTAAACATTAACTGACTCAAAGGTATAGGAAAGATAGTTGATAGTTGATGCTATCTAAGACAAGAGCTTTATTATTAGATTTTTTATTACTAAACTAAGTAATTCTTGGGTAAGAAAAATCTTGACTTTTTATACCAACGTTCATAAGCTTGAAACAATAACTAACTTTTTTTGTTCCGTCCGTTCCGTTTTGATCCGTTACACGGCAAGCATTGTATAGTTTATGAGTCAACGCGCATGAATCATGGTATTATCCGATTTTATCCAGTATTTATTTACTTAGGTTTAAATCTGACATGACTGTCAAGTTGTCTACCCACAGGTAAGTTTCGCGGAAACTCATCCATCTGTTATGAGTACGGGTGTCAATTGTGGTTAGCTGAATATATACCTTTTAATACTGTTTATATTCAGATGTGAACATGCTTTTAATGTACATCATTATATCTAATGGCTGACAAAATAATTAAATATAACCAATAACGTGTAGCAAAGTTTTCAGTGATAAATCTGTTACCTGCATAATGTCCTGATCTATCAATCTAATATATAAAATTCTCGTGTCACAGTTTTCGTCACCGTACTCCTCCGAAACGGCTTGACCGATTCTCATGAAATTTTGTGAGCATATTCAGTAGGTCTGAGAATCGGCCAACATCTATTTTTCATATTTTTTTTAACTGCGCGCGGACGGAGTCGCGGGCGACAGCTAGTACAATTAATAAATTTGTAGTGTCTGTATGAAAAAAATAATTATTTGTATTGCTTATGAAGAGAATCAAATTACTTAAATTCCTGTCTGTCTGTCTGTCTGTCCGCAATTCCACGTTTGTTCGGGATAATCTCCGAAACGACTGGACCGATTTAGACGGGATTTTTACTGGATGGTAGCATTAGTGTACAAGAGTAACTTAGGCTTCTTTTATTTTAATTATTCTGCACGGACGAAGTCGCTATATAAAATTTTTTTTTAATGTAAACAGATGCATCAATGCTATTAATCTCTAAATGTCACCTATAAGATGTATCAGACGTCAGTACCGCGACCTTCCGTAATGCAAATACACAACATGGAAACGTACACTTAGATATTAGCTCTCTGGTACGTTTATTCTGAATTATTTTATACTAGCTTTTACCCGCGACTCCGTCCGCGCGGTATAAAAAATAGAAAACGGGGTAAAAATTATCCTATGTCCGTTTCCTGGTTCTAAGCTACCAATTTTCAGTCAAATCGATTCAGCCTTTCTTGAGTTATAAATAGTGTAACTAACACGACTTTCTTTTATATATATAGATATGAAATATATGAGGGTGATTAACGAAAAGTTCAACATTATTTTGAACTTTAAGGCTTTGCGTTAAAAGTGCATTTGTAAGATCAGAATCATTTTCGTCTCTAAATCGTGACATATTGAGACTACTGCAGATGTCAAGAGAATGACGCGGTTGATGTTATATTTAGAATACTTGATATCTAAGAATGTTTATTTACTCATCTTGTTTCGAATGCTATTACATTTATCTATAAAAAGTATACATTGGTCAGAAATTTAAAACATAACCTCAAATTTATTTTCATTGTCACAACAAATTGCATAACTCTACGCAACGTTTTGTTTATTTATCCGCCTGCAAGTTTAACCTCGTCTGCTGATATTGTCTTTCCCTTAGTATCTATCGGTGCCAAGAAACTACGTAAATCTTTATCAATGTCGGTATTGTCGTCGGACACCAACGGCCTAGTTTTGTTAATCGTTTGTATTACGTCATACAACAATATATGATGCATAATGAACTGAATTCAAAATACACATGTATGAGTTATAAATTTATCAATTTCTTAGTCTGATATCTTAGTCAGAACAAGAAATTCGAAGGGTAAAAATTTCGATGGGAAGATTGACTAGTTGAAGTCCCATAGAAGGTAGTCTTAACCCAAAGCTGTACTTTATGTGACGACAGTACAAATTTCGTTGCAAATATATTGAAACATTATATTTGTCATCTCCAGACATCATTATCATGTGGCTTTGGTTCCTGTTGATTCCAGAGAATGTTTATAAATTGCCAGATCTTTACTTTAAAAAAAACATAGATGTTTCTTTCATTATTTGTTTTTCAAATAATTCATCCTGCCAGTTATATTTGTTTACTTGTTTATCAAAATGATCATAAGATTGGTCACCAGCCAACTGTTGATTCAAATTTAATTGTTATTGACATATATTTAAATGCCCAAGATTGTTTACAAATCAAACATACAATGTAATTAGTTTTAAAATTATCAGCGTACCAACAATTTTGATCATATTAGATGTCAATAAACCCGAACTAAACAAAGGAATCTTTATCTAAGTTTGGCGCCAACTGTTTATTAATTTTCCAAACATTTGGGAATTCAAATGGTACATGTATACTTATAAACTATATTTAGTAAAGAACAAGACAGTATTAAATGTCTTATTTACTCGCTCTCTTTTGCTATTGTAATGTAAATCTATATATATAAAAGAAAGTCGTGTTAGTTAGACTATTTATAACTCAAGAACGGCTGAATCGATTTGACTGAAAATTGGTGGGCAGGTAGCTTAGAACCAGGAAACGGACATAGGATAATTTTTTTCTATTTTTTATTCCGCGCGGACGGAGTCGCGGGTAAAAGCTAGTTATGAATAATTGTAGCCCCTCAAGATCATCACTTGTTAAAGTTGCAAACCTTGAACATTCAGATATTTCTCTTTTCTTAGGTAAATAACAATTTCACCGCTTACAGTCTTGCAATTTCTAAACTTTGATTACACATAATTTTTTGGATGATTTTTAGTAAAGCTACTTACGAAATTGGCACGAGAAGTCACTAAACTATTCAACTACAGTAAATCGTAAGCAATCAACTCGCGAAACAAATTAACAAAAGCTATGCCAATTAACAGGACAAATTGTGACTACCAAATGCAACTGGCAATTGGGAAACAATGCCAAACGTTAATTAAGACTTCACCAGCGTATATTGTTGCGATTTTTGGTAACACATTGATTGTTTTATTATATCTGTGGATTTTGTGAGCTTTTTGTACTACTTGAGTTACTTATTAATATTGTTAAGACGAATTACGATATCTATGCGGTTAGTAACATCAAATTGCTTCATAATGTTACTTGATTGACGACATTAAATGTAGTCTGAAAAGAATTCTTAAATAAATCTAAATGTAAACAACTGCAATAAAATGAAATGATTAAAATGGATTATTTCGTAGAGCATAATCAACGAGCAAGGTAATTCGTTAATTTTCTAGATTAAGTCTTAATCCAGAATTTTTTCCGGTGTTCTTTGTTAAAACGCAGTTATATTGCTATTTTCTTAATGATTTTAGCTTTACCTGAAGGAATGCAAATTTAACAATGGATTAATATAAGGTTAGACATCAGGCTTCCGTATGTTCTAAAACAAATTTCTTTAAGTGGATTATTTTCATTATATTTCATTGCAAGGTCATCTGAGACTTTGTCTTTACCAATAGATTTTTTTATTGTAATGCTAAGTGTTACTTAAAATTTAACCTTAACCGTAAATAGAGGTTTTAGGATATTTAATGTGGAAGCAAAGTTTAACATTTCTATCTTATCTCTGCGCAGTCGCTTACCTTCAACTTCCGTATGATGCATATCCGTATATGAGATGCGTACATAAATATTAGTTTGTAACTAGGAAGATAATAGATTTGCATTTGTTTAACGTTTTATTTAAATTGTTATTAAGCGATTTATCTTATTTTACTTGGCTACATCAATAAGTCGTATTCTAGATTTGACTAAATTTTATTCTTCTAAAATGTTGATACAGGGTGCTTAATGATTTTTGACATGTGTGTCGAGATTTAGACACAAGTCAAAGTCAAAAAGTCAAAGACGAAAGCAAGTAAATTTGATTATTTAAGCTTTACATTCTGATTATAACAATATTAATACAGTCAAAATCTGTTATAACGACATCGAAGGGACTACTCATATTGAGTCGTAAAAACCGATAGTTGTAACAACCGGTGACAGGTATTAATAGGAAAGATATGTAATAACATTCAGCCAGGACCTTTGATTTTGGTCAATTTAACCGGTATGTTGTTCTAAACGATGTCGCTATAAACGGTTTTGACTGTATTTGTTTTTAAATGTCATACAATTTAAAGCAGTCTCATGTTAAATTATGTCGTTGAGTTTATCGATAAGAAGCTAAACAAGTCATAATGATGTTTATTATTTAAGTATACGTCACTTCTATCTATATATATATATAAAAGAAAGTCGTGTTAGTTACACTATTTATAACACAAGAACGGCTGAATCGATTTGACTGAAAATTGGTGGGCAGGTAGTTTAGAACCAGGAAACGGACATAGGATAATTTTTACCCCGTTTTCTATTTTTTATTCCGCGCGGACGGAGTCGCGGGTAAAAGCTAGTTTATAATAAATCATCTCGACTTACTTATTACCTTTCATATTTAGTTTTGATGAAAAATTACCATTATACGTTTAGATGGTATAATTTTAGAATTATTTAATCAGTCTGTATTGATTTCTATGTTACGTATTAGACAAAAAACAGAAGTAATCGAATCCGTCTATTTTATACTTTTAAAATCATTAACGTATAATTAAACTCCTTGGATTATTAAAGATTGTAACACTAACTTAATATAATAGCAGTCACAAGTAACTATGTAATTCAACTTTACTTAATCTGATAACTTTCTACCTTGTTATGAACACATTGGCATTATAATTCCAAGTTGACGGTCGGCTGACATTCCTTTGGTTTCAGAACGAATAATACTGAGCACACTATAACTTTAGTATTCCACTGCCGTCACAAATGTATATTGTTGTCTCTGTTTTGTCAAGGAGAATGAAAAGGGATATCAATACGTAAAACTACAAGTGTACGGCAGTGGAATTCTACGGTCAGCGAAAGTTGACTATAACAAGACTAGTTCACCTCCGTTTTGTGATATTCGAGAATTTCGGTGGGAACTGAACTTTTGGTATGAGTGTTCAATACTTATTTGGTAAGTTGACTAATAAGGATTTGTGAATGCCTTGTAAATGAATTTACCTTACAATATGTTCACACGGATTTGAAGTAAACAAATTATAGGAATAGCTATTTATTTTCTTTTTTTTTTGTTTTCAAGCCAATATTAGCTTATTTTAAAATTATGTAACATTGCTCATTATATAAGACGAATTAATTTTTTCTTCATATTCAAGCATATATGCATATAAAGGACGAGTAAATCTCCCTTTTCTGTAATTTTTGTAGGTATAACAGCGTTGTGGATTCTTGCAGACAGATGTTTAGGTCAGATGTTTTAGGTCTTCAGATATAATAAGATGAAAGTACGTATTTTGGATTTAGATTGTCCGAATAAAATGAAGGTTGAATATGATATTCAATAAAAAACTTGGGTACAAATAACTTGACCCTGAATTAATTCAAGCAATATGACAGAATATTCGTCTTGCTGATAAATTGTTGTAATGTATACTAATGTCGCACGTGGCCACTTCCACTCTAATTGAAGTGATGACGTCACAACTGTGATAAGTTATACTACTGCTATATGTAACTGCTTTGATTAATACAAAATTAAGACATAATACATCTTCATAGTTTTCTTAATATAAGTAGTTCTTTTCATGTTAATATCACATACTGGACTGGCACAGATGAATATAATTATTACAGTACTAGCTGTCCCCCGCGACTCCGTCTGCGCGGAATAAAAAAAACACCCCATAAGTAGCCTATGTGTTCTTCCAGACTATGTTCTATATCTCTTGTCGTGAACTACATTTCTCTGTATGCTGTAGTCACGAATTGTCTACTGTGAATATACGTACCTACACACGCATGTGCACACGTATCTGAATCGAAGTACCTACGTACTTCGTCGATCTAACTCTAAATCGGGCTGCACCCGTCACTTAATCGAGATACCTACGTATCCCGTCGATATTTACTCTAAATCGGAATGCATCCATCACTGAATCGAGATACCTACGTATCTCGTCGACAATAACTCTAAATCGTAATGCATCCATCACTTCATCGAGATACCTACGCATCTCGTCGATCTCTATGTAAGATGAACATTCTCAAGCAGGGGTTTAAAACCCCACCAATGGCCTCCACCACCCCTTACAGCCATCCCTGTCCACACGGTCTGAATAACTCTGATTAATATGAACAAACAACTCACCGCAGTGATACTTACACGACGCAGTAACATCGCATATAAACTGTACTTCTGATATTAATGGCAATTGTTTAATCGCTTACCAACTGTATCTCTGAATCTGAATCAAAACTGAATCTCAATCTCTGTGTGCCCTTTTATATTATTCAGCCAAAGCGAGTAAAACATTACCCTCCATAATTAAAATATTCTGCAGTTGACAGGAGCAAAATGTTGCTAGTTCAAATACTTAGTTTTTTACCGAACTAATTCGCGTGCGTTCGCGACACTCCCGCCCCTAGGCAAGGGACAACAACATGAATTAATGTTAAAGCGTAATAAAACAATGTTTACAATCACAGGAGTTTCTTACTGACTTTCTAATTTGACTACTAACTTTGTTCATCAAGAACCAATTCTATTAAAATGCTTACACAACAGCTCACCCTCATGGCTGTTGTGAAATTAATTCCACTAAAAATGTCCATACAACAGCACACTATGTCTTGAATTAACCAACACTTGTCAAGATTTGACCTTTGAACTTTGAATTCTTGTCTAACATTTTTGAACATACAACTATTCAACATTATTGTTCTGACATCTTAATGGATTTACTAGATTTTACATTTGTGCTAAATTTACTGGCCTGGTAAACATGCTTTTCAATATCAACATAAAGTAGCAAATGATAAAGAAACAAAATTCTAGAAATAAACATACTTCTTGAAATCATCTCTATAGTCATAATAATGGCAAGGTTATCCCTGAAACCCTTTTATCAAGCAACCAATATTATGGGTACTGGCAACAAGTGTAACAACATAAATAATTATGTAAATCTTGATATTTATTCTCCAGTGCAAGGTGTGCAACTGCACATTAAATTTAATATAAACTACATTCTATAACAACACAGTTGACTTAACAACAGATTGATATAAAGCAGTACAAATTACCAAAGAATGTAATTTTGTCTGATGATAATTTCAATGTACCTGAAAAGCTTTCATTACTTATAGGAGCTGATGTATATTTTACCATACTTTTGAATGGTAATATTAAATTGTATAATGGCCCTGTCTTACAAAATACACTCTTGGATATGTGGTGGGAGACACTGTCTCTAATAACTCATCAAGTAAAATGAAGTTTAGTGTCAAATTTTGCTATTTGTAATCCTGAAAAACTAGAAAACATTACAATTACAATTTTATTGTTAATATATAAATTACATGTCATACAAGTAAAAGCTATAATATCTATTATACAACAGTTTTGGTGGAATGAAAAAGTGCCAGAGGTATCAATGTGTAATCTGGAATAAATACCAGCAAAAGATATTTCTTTTAAACACAAACTAAAACATCACCATTAGGTGACTATACTCATTACACATGTACATCAAACTGTGACCTGTATCTTTACAAATTGGTTAAAGATATTCATTTGTACTTTAAGGCTATGATTTCCTAATAAGTAGTTATAGGTATAAAAATGGATTGAGCTCACCATGTTTTCTATGTTATAGTCATCGTCTGATAGTCATCAACATGATTTCTGGTTTCCTGCTTATTAAGGAGACTTACATGACAGGAGCATCGTTTCAAGTTCAGTTGCTATTTACTCACAATTCTTCAACCAAAGGTATTTCCTTGGAGTCGCTCAACATCTTTAAACATGTCTCTCATGTTTAGGGGTAACTAAAACCTGTATAACTGAGTTGAATATTACAACAATGCCAATCTTAAGGAAACAACTATATTAGATTGAGATAGAACCCACAAGGTCCTCCCCATTTCTGATTTACAATGAAATTCCAGAAGTATTCAAAAAATACAATCTGACAGCGGAACATCTTTAACAACTTCACAAAATTTTTACACAAAAGCACATCTTCATGGCTTATTAAACTAATTCTAAAATTGTCATATAGTAGCACATCTACATGATTGTTGGAAGGTCTGTTCCTTGGTCCTGTTTGGTCTGTCTGTTCTGAAATTGTTCATATGAAAGGTCACCTATATGACTGTTAACTGTCTATACAATGGCACACCTACATGGCTGTTAACTGTCTGTCTAACAGCACATCTACATGGCTGATAACTGTCCATCCAACAGTACACTTACATGGTTGTTGTGACATTAAATTAAAACAATATCAAGGATAACCAACTCTGTTAATGATTATTTCAAACTGATTGAATTGATATCTGTAAATTAAAACAATATAATAGATAGCTAACTCTGTAAATGATTATATCAAACTGATTTAATTGACATCTGTTCCTGGGTTCCATCTGAAAGATATCCCAGCACCTCCACCATGTCGTGAACTACATTTCTCTGTATGCTGTAGTCACGAATTGTCTACTGTGAATATACGTACCTACACACGCATGTGCACACGTATCTGAATCGAAGTACCTACGTACTTCGTCGATCTAACTCTAAATCGGGCTGCACCCGTCACTTAATCGAGATACCTACGTATCCCGTCGATATTTACTCTAAATCGGAATGCATCCATCACTGAATCGAGATACCTACGTATCTCGTCGACAATAACTCTAAATCGTAATGCATCCATCACTTCATCGAGATACCTACGCATCTCGTCGATCTCTATGTAAGATGAACATTCTCAAGCAGGGGTTTAAAACCCCACCAATGGCCTCCACCACCCCTTACAGCCATCCCTGTCCACACGGTCTGAATAACTCTGATTAATATGAACAAACAACTCACCGCAGTGATACTTACACGACGCAGTAACATCGCATATAAACTGTACTTCTGATATTAATGGCAATTGTTTAATCGCTTACCAACTGTATCTCTGAATCTGAATCAAAACTGAATCTCAATCTCTGTGTGCCCTTTTATATTATTCAGCCAAAGCGAGTAAAACATTACCCTCCATAATTAAAATATTCTGCAGTTGACAGGAGCAAAATGTTGCTAGTTCAAATACTTAGTTTTTTACCGAACTAATTCGCGTGCGTTCGCGACATCTCTATCAAATTTCATCAAGATCCGCTACAAACAAAGCAAAACTTGTCGAACGTATAAGTCAAGTTAAAATAAAATATCCGAACTTGTAATTCCAAAATTATAACTCTGAAAAGTAATCTAAAATGATGATATAAATTCCTTAAAACATCCTTATCATAATTTGAGGTGATACATGTAATAAAACTGACATTTGCACTTGTCCGGATTTACCCTTATCTGTAAGTTCACTTTATTAAGTATAGAACAGGGCTGCGATCCAAGAGGCTTAGACAAGTGTCCATTTATAGATCGAATGCTGTAATAATATCCGTCCGTCCGTCGCCAGCTCACTGGATGCTTGTTGCCCTTCAATGGTGATTCATGTTTCGCATTTACAAACGGCCGGCGTTAACGATCTACTGGTGACAGTTATAATAAATAGCTGTCGCCACGCGTCCACGCGGTATTAAAAAAGAACCTTTATTAGTAGCCAGTAGATCTATGTCAAATTTCATAAAGATCTGTTGAGCCGTTCAGGAGATACCTACAAACAAACATCCATCCATCCATCCAATCGCATTTATAATATTAGTAAGATTGTAACAATAAAAATGACGCCACAGAGAAAAACGTCGGTTAGCTATTGACATGGCACGTGACTACATGTGTGAGTGATAACGTAAATAATGCAGGTACCGCACTGATAACACCAAAGGTGTGTATTAATAACGCATTTGTTTCACTCTATTATTACTTGCTTTTGTTGGTTATTATTGCATTGTTTGAAGATCTTACCGTGGGTTTCTGAGACCATAAACCCCGTTATATTGTTATGTCTGTTTTGATAATTCAAAGATAATTACATGTTTAAAGATATGATTTATACAATGATTCTGGTGTTAGAAACCAACTGTTAGTGTGATAATTTCTGAACCCAGAATATAACTTTGTATTTCCTATAAAAGCTAAGTAAGGCAGTACCTTAGCATTTCAAAGAAAAGCAATACCCAGAGACTTTACATTTCACTTTAGCACTCATTTAGTTTAGATTTTTTGTCTTAAGTACTTAGCTTTTTACTTAGTCCTTCTTTGTTAATACTTAATTCCTTGAAAGAAACCTTGAGAGCTTGACAGTCTTTCTAGCTGCATATTGATCGTCAGCTTTTGCTTTTCCCACAGAAAAGTGAGCCTATCCTAGGTTAGGAATAAAAAGGCTCTAATTAACAACGCTGGTCGAGTGCAGGTTGACTCCACACACACTACTTTGAATCCCTTGACAGATATGTACAGGCCTGCACAGATGTACACATGAATAACACATTGATACATAATGGGGTTCGAACTCGGACTCGTAGATTCTGTTCTGTTCAAATTTGGTACTTAATCATTGCTCCTCCGATGCTCTTAAGCGGCGTAATAATACAATTTAATTCACATAATCTTGGCAGTTCATCAGTGATATTTTCGTGTTCAGCTCTCAGTCTAGGTCCGGTGGATTTGGCTTGCTGCCAGTGGGGGGCTTGGTGTATCGTATGTACTTCGCCTTAACTATGTGACGTGTGATGACGTCACTTTTATTAGTTAATAGTTGAACCAATTTTACTGTATTACTGTATCTTACTAATATTATAAATCCGAAAGTTTAGACGGATAGATGGATGGATGCATGTTTGTTAGAAGGTATCTCCAGAACGTCTTTACGGATTTTGAAGAAAGGACAATGGGCATTTTGGGCCAACATGTCAACAGTGATGAAACCCATGCCATTTGAAAGATTATGGGGTGTTATTTAATTCATACTATGGCAGCCATGTCGAAATCGAGTGCCAACATGGTGTTTTCGAGCATTCAAAGATATAATAATTACTATGGGAGTTAGTAGCATTAGCATGTTGTGTTTTATATTTAAGAGAAAAAAAACAACGTGTTTGTTTGTTAATTGCTTTATTATCATTTATTACATAGATTTAAACATTTTTTTCGAACTACAATAATATTTGTTACATTTAATAAAATCTGTTACATTTTTGTTTTTTTACCGTAAAAAAAATGTAACAGGTGTTTGTATATTATTAAAATATTATTGTAGTTCGAAAAAAATGTTTAAATCTATGTAATAAATGATAATAAAGCAATAAACAAACAAACACGTTGTTTTTTTCTCTTAAATATAAAACACAACACGCTAATGCTACTAACTCCCATAGTAATTATTATATTTTTGAATGCTCGAAAACACCATGTTCGCACTCGATTTCGACATGGCTGCCATAGTATGAATTAAATAACACCCCATAATCTTTCAAATGGCATGGGTTTCATCACTGTTGAGCATTTAGCCCAGACTCCATACAAATTTGCCCATTGTCCTTTGGCACAGATGTAGAGCATATCCTAAAAGAACACATATGTTAATTATTAAGTTTTTTCCGAGCGGGTAGAGTCGCGGACGACAGCTAGTTTAGGATAAATGTTAAATAGCTGTGCATACGTCAGTGATCTTTTACGTCAGTATTTATCTATTCTACGTGCTATGATATATAAAAAAAACATTACATTTTTATTTGTGTTGGTTTTAAAGTTCAAAATTTGTTTTAAATAACAAGATATTTAAAACAGAATCAAAAATGTCTTTTTTTTAATAAATCTTAGATTAATTTTACGACTAGAAATAGAATTATAATCAACAATAAAAAAATGAAATGTGTTAAACTTTATAGTATTTTATATCGTCTTTAATTAAAATTTAAAAAAAATATATTTTAATGAAAGTTAAAAAAGACACCAATCTTTTAGACACAATCATGTCGTATTATTATTATCGAAGGTAAAATGACACCAAATATGTAACTGATATTATACGTGTGTCAATTGTCATAGTTGGCGGTCTCGTGCCGCGCTAATGGACCCTGTCATTTATATGTCGTTGTAAATATATACTGGTGCAGTTTAGCTTTATATACTATTGCATATTGCGATGGTAAAATGTCTAAACTGTATGTAATAAGCCTGCTTTATTGCTTTCGAATGTTGTCCCTCTACGTTCTATTTGGAAAAGAAAAGAGACAACATTATGTTTCTGCACTGCTTTCGAACAGTGGCAAGTTAAAGCTCATGTCGTCTACCTTAAGAAATGATTGTTCGAAGTGTGATTCTATGAAGTACCAATGTTGACACCTTTTTCTATGATTTCGGCTTTAGCCTTCATAATTTGAATGCTGTTTGATGCATTTCATCTTACCTAACCTAAAATTAAATAAATCACAACACCACTAAACTGAGACTATTCTCTCGATTGTTCGTTGCGTGTAAACAAGAATGTGTCCACGTCAGCCGCTCCATATACGCCAAACAATGGCCTCCTGTGGAATTCGAACGTGTCTCAGTGCACGCGCATCTCTGGCACACCGCCATCTATTGTACCGGGTCATAAACGAGACGAATATATTTTGTTGTCACTTTATTATCCAGACAAAATAACAAAGATTTCATCTTTATAAATGCTGACATACGCATGTAATGAAAATGTTCTTTCTTCGCATTTACCCTTGCCAGTCTACTTGTAAAACAAACGTGCCTTCTTATACGACGTTAAAAAAACTTGAGCAATTTGATTCAATATCACCAAAACTATGTACAACAAGTGACAATGTTATATACGTTACAGAAACATCGTCTTCATAAAATATCAAGACTGATAGAAGAGAGTATAATTAAAGCTAAATTGAAATGTTACACTTTTATTGTCCGGAAGGATGTCAAAACACTGTTAGTGGAGCAGATAACAAATTTGTGCACTCCCAATGCATGTCTAGTCCTGGTAGTTACATTATCTTTGTAACATATAAACTGTTAGTGATGTAATATACCAGGATTTCAATGTCTTGATATTTATTTTTGTATTTCAATAAGTCGATAATATCAAAACGTACTTGATCGAAATTGTTTAACTGAATTTACATTCTTAATATAAAAAGTGTGAAGAAAAAGGGAAAGTCTCATAGATTTAAATAAACATATTTATTACTTATGAATACGCTTAAAAGCTTAAAGGTTAAAGCAATAATAAAAAGGCGAATATAATAACTACATAATTTTAAATAATTACTAAAACATGTAGGAACTCAATGGCGCATCACTAAAGTTAACTATCCTGTGTACTAATTACACATTTCGATAAGCGTGCATTCGCCACCGAAATTTTGTACATTGTTAAATGTGTGTAATTAACTCGTATGTGTATAATTACCCTCAACAAACAATTACATACACTTAATTGTGTGTAATTTTATCAATTCACGCTACAGAATTTCAGAAGGGATTTACTTTCTGATGCCTTGTTGTTTTAAGATTTGCAACTTCAGTTGTTATATATATAAAGACAAAGGACTTACGGTCGAATACTAAATTGACATTGAAGTAAGTACCAGCATCTTAAATGATAAGGCCAAGCTTAAACATCAAAATTCTATTGAAATGTTGAAAGATTGCCGGAGGCTTAATTTTAGTCCACGTTCCCTTCCCAACATTTTCTTATAAGGAAAGGATGGGAAGGTGAAGTGGATTTAACGGAGGAGGGGATGCGTAGGAAGAGGATATATCCTCTATCTGTGCGTCCCCTCCGTCTATTAAATATAGACAACGCATCTGCAATTGCGGATGTTTATGGGCAGAGGTCGCTGATATTTAGGCGGACTCAGGTGACTGAATGACTGAAAAAAAATCGTTTCAGTATTTGGCCGTTAGTAATTTATTACTCTCAAAATAATAGTTAGATATCTATAAAAAAAAACTAGATTTATATTTTTATAAGGATAGCCTTTTATGACCATATTTCAATAATTTCCTTGCAAAACTGATTTAAATTTTCTCGGACGAAATAAAATCTATTCTATTTCTCGGAATTATCGCACCCATAATTCCGTATTTATCAATTATCAATTCACTTCACAGATCCATGTGAAGTATTTCTATATTTATAATCATCTAAGAAGTAAATAAAATTTAATAGAAACAACAGCAAAATGTTCGTTACAAACAACAAATGAATTATTAACGACCGTCCTCACAATCTGTGTCGGTGTGTACGCGCCCTGAGATTTATAAATAGAACGCCACGTACGCAGCTTTAATGCGCATAACGTATGCATTATGCATACTAGGCATGCGCCAGATAATGCAATTTATCGATAAAAACACTTTGATACTTTTGTAAAAAAAAAACTTATGTGTCTTAGCTACTAATTGTCGATACAACATTATATGTCAAAAATATCGATAAATTTTACACGACTGCATCCCTATTTATACCATTTCATTTTATGCTTTATAACAATTTGCGATACGTGCTGTTATTGAAATTTAATTGCGATCAATGTTTTTAATTGCTTATAACGATTACAGCTGCGATCGTTCTATATTCAAATAACTGTTTTGACTTATTGATTGGTGTCTGTCATATTTCAGAATAAAAATTCAAATTCAAAAACATATATTTCTTCACAAAAATATAAAAGTGTATTTAAAATACGTGCTGAATAATTGACGTTTTAATTCAGTATAAAGATTTCATTATATCTTGAAAGCTTTCGTTTACTGTTAGCCAACTTTCTACATATTTGTGTTTATTTTATAATTAGATGTATACAATATTCACAATTTATAATCCCATATAATTTATAGTCAGCAATTGTTTACACTTATTGTCGATTGTCTCGGACATATTAAGGATTTCATAGGAGTGCCAAGACCACTCGTGCGGTTAAACGTGACTCCTCCATCGATCAGATTGAAGTGATGTTTATAAAAATACTATTATTATATTGTTGTTTGAGAAATTAAGAGAAACAAAATAATCCATCTTCATATTTGATCACTAATCTTGGGTTACTGAGACCAAAATCCCAGGAACGATATGTTTCATACAAAGGTTTTGGTCTAAGACACCAACGGTACAAACTTCTTCGTCCTGCTAATTTTTCATTGGTAAAAGTTACTAGTTCGAGTTAAAAGTTAAGTATAAATTTATCGAAAGAAATGTTTTGGTTGCAATTTTTATTAGGTAAATACTTATTTCATGTATACTTGGATGGGAACAAAAGTGTTATCTTATGCGCCAGGAAATATCAGCACCGTAACTATATTTACTAACTTTTTATTGTTTACTTACATCCCCCATAACAGTAGTGAATTTTATTTTAATATAAAGTGGAATTTATCATTGCCCCCTTTTTATTCTAGTTTAGAATTGAAACATAATATATCATAAACGATCCCACGGCATACCCCAATGGTGGGCGTGAGACAAGACTGGTTTACATCACACCACAATAAACTAATGCTCGTAAAACTCCGTCACATGATTCTCAGGTCTATTTCTTCATTCAGATATTCTTGGCACGATATTCCTGGACATGACAAGTAAAAAATATTTTAAGGATTTTATACATCTTCGTATATATGATGATAAAAAGTAATATAAAAAAGTCTGTAAATTTATATATTAAGTCATTTTATGACCACTATCTGTTATATCTATTTATACATTACGAAACGATATTCTTAGTAACTGCAAATTGAAGTTATATTTTAATCTAGTGTTCAAGGTAAAATGATACATTTATAGGTCAGTATCACATATCAATACGAACAATCTAGGAAGTCGGCGCCGGCGCTACTGAGTGACTTCACCCGTCAAACTATTATCTATTTATATCAACACTAGCTGTCACCCGCGACTCCGTCCGCGCGCAGTTAAAAAATGGGGGGGGGGTTATGAAAAATAGACGTTGGCCGATTCTCAGACCTACTGAATACGCTCACAAAATTTCATGAGAATCGGTCAAGCCGTTTCGGAGGAGTTTAACCACAAACACCACGACACGAGAATTTTATGTGTAAGATATTTACTTACCTTATTATGTAAATAATACTCACTTGATGTCCGGTTTCATTTGGAAAGAATATCTCCTTAACTATATTAATAACTCCTGGAGTGTTTAATTTGTTAAAAAATCCTTGTAGCATTGACTAAGAACCAGGAAGATAAATATGAGTTGAGCTGTTGGGTATACAATTTCCTTCTAGTAAGTTCTTTACTATGTCCTTATTTATGTAATTTGGAAATCCGTCTCTAGTTACTTAATTTTTGAAGTTCGTAACATTTCTTAAGGCTTTATTTTATCCATATTTTTCATGATATACTTCGATATTTAAATATTTATCTAACTCGCTTCTTCGAACGTTAGCCAGCCGTGAGAAAGTTTAGAAATTCTCTAATGCAAGTATATACTATGCATGTATTTATACTCATTTATGCGAGACCTTTAAATTATGTTGAGGTTTCTAATTGCAAATTTTTATTTCTATTATGAATTTTATATTTATGTAACGAATATAGAAAATTTATAGAATAATAACGATGAGGAACTTCGTTCCAATATTGCCTATTTGAATATTGAAACAAGTAATAAATATCGCTATAGACATTATGACGTCACAAACGCAGTGATACGTAACAGTTAAGAATCTGCATCGGAATTCAAAGCCGACGAACTGTAACCAAACTGCATCAGATTCTCTGGCGTATTCAATCAGGAACTACGATAGACATTTCTATAGCTGTTTGTGATTATGTAAATATTTGAAGTGTCTGGTCATGCTTAGAAGCTTACTACTTATTGTTCTTTAAACAAAGCTTATGTACTAGTATTACATTTATGTATTTCTGTCATAATCTGCGGCATTAAGTGGTCATCGATGCTGCCCTTTAGTGGATTAAGTACGTTAAAACTACACTAAGAGACTCTTTAAGTAACGATTAAAAGAGTGCAGCAGTTTGTTTTGTATGATTTTCATCTGTTGTTGATTCCCTCTCTTTTGTTTTTTGAAAAGTAAATAAATATTTCTTGCTGAGTTAACACAAGAAAGTGTTGAACTAAGTTATCATTTAATAACTTAATGCCCAAGTTAATATGAATTGTTAAATTCATAAAAATGTCAACCATCAAAATCTGATAAAGTGAAATCGATTCATATAATAACTCGTATTTTTAGGTCATGTGATTAAACTGACGTCACCTCACCATATGAGATGCCAGAGTTGGTAAGGATGGTCTGAAGTTTGACATCCGTTGACGCATCTCTGACGTCATCTAGGCCATCGCAGACATTACATCAATTTTAATAATTGCCAATAAGTTTGTTTATGTTAATAACAAAAATCTCTATGCTAAGAAAGGCTATTATTTTCGATCAGTTTTTTACCTTCATCGCCATAAGTTCCGCTTATTTTCTTTAGTAATACTACAATAGTGGTACTGACAACAGTAAATATAAAGTCAGAATACATAATCAATACTTCATTATAGTTCGTATCAAATATGCAGAACCGTTACAGACTGATTTGTCCCGCCATCTGCTATCAACTTCGTTCGTTATTTAAAATTAGCCAATGAGGTGCCTTTCTTTTTTTAAATAACGAACTGATTTAATTTCGAACACGCGTAATCTGGGGGCTCGTCCAGACCTCGTTTTTATTGTACAGTCAGCAAAAGAGTATTTGTAATTTTTTTTTAAAGAAGTCTATGTTGAGTCAATCATTGTAGAGTTTTGTCTTCTTGATTTCTCTGACTGTCTCAAGAGTAACAGCTTCTTCTATAAGATGATTATTTTTTTTAATCTTTGATTGGTCTTTTAATTGTGTCCTAATTATCTAATTAAGTTTACTGAGTATATAATGCTCTACATTTTTTTTGACCACATCTTATAAATATGAAAGTTTAAATGGATGGATGGATATTTGTTTGAAGGTATCTCCAGAACGGCACAACAGATCTTATTAAAATTTGGCACAGATGTAGAATATAGTCTGGAAGAACACATAGACTACTTATTTTTTTTTTAATTCTACGCGAACGTTATCGTGGGCAAAAGCTAGTATTACATAATCTAGAAGCTTACCTGATATTAAAGATTTCACGTCTATCTTTAAGGCGCTCAATCTTTTTGATTGTTTATTTTTTCTGCACACGGTACCTTGCCGGTGGTCTAGACAGCTGTTCACTATACATCTTGTGACCTTGATACATCACAAAACAATACGTAATAACGAGTATTACAAGAATTTTTAGACGCACTTCAAATTCCCGATGCGAAGAATCTATAATAAAAATAGACAACCGGTTTTTTACTTGTACTGTTCATGTCTTTAAATTAATTATGTTAGTTGTATATTAACGTTATTTAAAAGGCCAATCAATTTAAATATCTAAAGAGATAACAAATATTGCCTTCTAATAAATCGTTACTTACAAGTTATACGAAAAATAATAGATACTCTATGTCAACGACCATAATCACAACAATGTCTTCGCTATGCGTACAAAGTATGCAAGGGTCACCCTGACCCAGCTTAAGGCTTGAGGACGCTTATATGATACTGTACATAGCGTGGAATATATACTACTTATATGCAAGTAATTCCAATGATTATCCTTGTTATTTAAAAAAACTGAGTATATAATATATAACTTTCCAAGAAACTTGTGTGAAAACATATACATTGTGGAAATAAGAAACAGCAATTTGACCGTCTGGGACTACGCAATGATGGTGTCTAGACTAAAACGTTTTTATCGCATGTCGGTTCAATTTAAGTTTGCTACAATTTTTCTGACTAACTCGACGTCTGACGACGCGTTTACATCCATAGTTATAATATTGAAGACTACTTATTGCTATAATATCACTGTAAAAAGTATAATCCATAGAAACAGTTTACAGAACACTTTTGTTTACTAGTGTCCTTCCCGATAGTACAATCGAAGAGAAAAGTGCCAAAGGTACAATCGAGCTTGATACGTAAGAACCTTTTGTTTTATTAGTCTTTATATAGAAAGGTTAAAATCTCAGTACCCACGGTACATAAATAGTTACAAATAACGTGTTTCATTTTGATCCAAAGTCCGCTTTATCAGTCAATGTCGGTCGGTTCATATGTTGACATCGCGTGTGTTGGTAATTATTGAGACACGTGCACCAACCTAATAATATGGAGTGCTTCAAATGTACTAGCGACGCGTCCTAGCTTCGCTCGAGTAACGCTTAATCAATAAATAATATCTTGTAAGTTAAACCAGTTTCGAAGTTTACACCGAGGATACATTATGATACAAGATTTTGGTAATATATTTGATAGGAAGTCGACTTCAAAGTTTATTTTACACTAACTATCGCCCGCGAGGAATCAAAAATAAACTTAATAAGTAGCCTATGTGTTCTTCCTGACTATGCTCTTCAGAGATATATTCAAACAAACATCCATTCATTTAAACATTCGCATTTATAATATTAGTAAGATTGTTTTTGTTTTCTGGTTTCCTTGGTACGGATGTGTTCCCTTATGAACCCGGACGTTTGGGAAGATAAAGAGTTTGCAGACGTTTACACAATGAATGCTTGTTTACAATAACATATCCTTTATCGCTTGTTTTAACTTTGTCCCGACTTATTTATATAATTTTACTAGCTGTCGCCCGCGACTCCGTCCGCGCGCAGTTAATAAGCTTATATGACACGTTCGTAGATTTACCATAGCAGCGCCATCTATTGATTACTTACTCAACCCAGTCGAAAGGTATCGACATCTTGTAGAATCATTTGGAGTTAACAGATAATTGTGACTGTCAAATAATAACAGACAAATAATTAGCAATAAATTAAAATTGCGACTATAATTTGAGATTTAAACTATCCTATCTCTCAAGTTGGATCGAACTGCA
Source organism: Papilio machaon (assembly GCF_912999745.1). Classification (NCBI taxonomy): domain Eukaryota; kingdom Metazoa; phylum Arthropoda; class Insecta; order Lepidoptera; family Papilionidae; genus Papilio; species Papilio machaon. Next base: position 1,067,271 of record NC_059997.1, read on the forward strand.
CATGGTGTGCGAATTTTATTATAATCGGTTAAGTGGTTTAGGAGTCCATTGAGGACAAACATTGTGACACGAGATTTATATATATTAAGATTTATAATGTACATATTCATTGTTCTAAAATCTTTAATAAAAATGAAAGAATGGAAAATATTTTGACACTGTGTATGACTTGTGTATCCTAGTAGAGACCGTGACTTTTATACTTTCCTATAAGAAACAGAGTTGTCACATTTACCGTGGGTTTTTGAAGGCAAAATTTTCATTTAAAACATATTGTTATTCTGTTTTATCAAAGATGACTGACTGGGCTGACGATATGTTTAATACGGAGATTTTGGTTTCAAAAAGCCAGTTAGTTTCGTTTAATAGTTATTCAAGCAAACGTTTTTCTTATTTTTTCATACTAAATGTTATATATAGATGCTACCTAAATGAATTTGAATGTAGAGTTAATAACCTTTGGTATAAATAAATCGAATGTAATCGATTTATATAGAAAATAATTTTTATAAACAGTTTTTGTAACAGTAGAAAGAATAATTTAATTTCACGGTTCGCTGGACAAAAACGTGTGCGAAAAGATAAGCGCTTTTGCGACTGACTGTACTTATTTATGGTGGTTATAAATTGAAATTGTTACATATCAAAGAATATCTATAAGTTATATAAATGCTTTGCAAAGATCAATAATCTGAAGTGATTAATAAAAGAATATATACTCACGACTATGCAAAGTACTTAGAAAAAATATTGTAAACTTGTAAATTTACTTTTCAATTGTGTTCATTTAATTTTATACCGTTGGTACAAAAAGTTTTTTCATTAATAATAAAAAATATCTTTTTGTTCACAAAAACACATTTCAATAGTTTTATAACAATGTTTGTCCTTGATTTTAACAGATTTGAATGTTACTAAAAACGTCAATAGGAAAAAAAATCACAAAACATATTTCGTTAAAAAGTTCTTTATATTGTATTTATAAAAAATCTGCACTGTTGTGCGGAAACTTTTAAATTAATAAATTACTAGTTAACTTTTAAATCCAAGCTTTCAATATTAATTCTATTTATGATTTACATCAAATCTGTACATTCACTGCCGTACTCACAGTCAACTCACTAAGGGACGTCACATAGTGTCAATTTCTCATGTTAAATCAACAATAAGTAAGACTACTTAACGTCTCTAGAATACGGCAATAAGTGTTATCTAAATTAATAAAGCCTATTACTTCAAAATTGTTTTTTTTGCAGGTCGTTGCCCGTCGCTCTGACTTAAAGCTGATCGTAACGTCGGCTACCATGGACTCCACCAAGTTCTCCTCGTTCTTTGGCAATGTGCCCACTTTCACCATCCCCGGACGCACTTTCCCCGTCGAGACATTCTTCTCTAAGAACGTCTGTGAGGATTATGTAGATGGCGCTGTCAAACAGGTTGGTAGACACCGTTTTCACTAACTCCGTCTCTCTTATTCTATCTGAAAAAACTGACATGTCTAATAATTATATCTGCATGGCAGCTTAGTCTGCAAACTTGATATCCTATCGAAGATGCTCGTTTACCATTCTTATGTACACCTGGTTTACCATTTCCATATATCTATGAACTAATGAAAATCATTATCAGGGGGACATTCAAAATTAGTTTCTTCAATTACATCAAATATCACAAGTTAGTTTAACTGTAGTCACAGTATATTGGAGATTATTAGAAACTAGTGAATTGCGTATCGCCGTAGTAAAGCGGTCGGGGCGCGCAGTTCGTTGACACGGCCTCCAGACTACAACAACACAGCAGCACCACTTGCTCAATACCGTTATCATCCAGTCTTACTTTGAAGGAAACCATCTGAGAAAATATTCAAAGATTTTTGTGAAGTCAACCAACGCGCAATTTCCCCGCATTGTTACCTAAAGTCTAATCAACCCTAATTAATAGGCCTAAAAATTATGCATATATCGTCAACATTTATTCAAAAACGTTAAGAAAATGTATCAATTCAAAGAACAAGATATTAAATATTGTACATTAATTGAATATTAGGTGAGCGTCGGTGGCTCAGGGGTTTAAGCACTTGACTTGCAATCTGCAGGTCCTGGGTTCGAATCCCGCCATGTACCAATGTGTTTTTCGATTTTCGATTTACATATGTACATTTATCCGACGTTCTTACGGTGAAGGAAAACATCGTGATGCAACCTGCAACATATCTGAGAAGAAATTCAATGATATGTGTGAAGTCAACCAACCCGCACTTGGCCAGCGTGGTTGACTATGGCCTAGTCACCCCTAACTTGGGGTAGGCTCCGAGCCCCTCGGTGGGGACGTATAGTGAGCTGATGATGATGATGAATTGAATATTAATGTTTTTGATGTCTTCTTTTTTTGTTTTTTTATAAAAGTACTTCACATTGACATCACCATTTACGTAAATGCTGGCAATCATTCCTTATCATTTTATATTGCTACATCTCTGCAATTTACGTCATCACAAGTTATACTTTAATATTTGCAGTATCAATGTCGTGACCAATGAATTTTATTAATAGCGAATATTTTTTATTAACAAAGTATACCAATTTACAAAGGCATGGTATACATCCATCCATTCAGCCTCGTTACGCCCACTGCTGGGCATAGACCTCCCCCAAAGATCGCCGATGATCGGTCCTGTGCAACCTGCATCCAGGATATTCCCGCAACATTAACCAGATCATCGGTCCATCTTGCGAGAGACCAAGGCATGGCATGCATGAAGTTATATTTGTCCAACTTACATGTGCCTAATGTAATGTTTTTCGCGGGTATATACCGGTTTATTCTGACCTCGTGTGGTCTAAAGAACTCGAGTCGCTTTAAAGTGTCAGGTTTCATTCGATTCGTTCTTGGAATGTCGTAGGAGTTTTTTTTTATGTTTTAGTATTCTTCACCTTCTCGCCCTTTTCTTATAAGTAAAGTGTGGGAAGGGGATGAGAATTTGATGAAGAAGGGGTTGCATAGGAAGGGTAAATATTCTCATTGTGTGCGTCGCCTTCATTAATTAAATGTAGGCAACGCATCTACAAATGTGCCTTTTAATATAAAAAGAAATATTTTACCGACTGAATATCAATACAGTACTGGCAACTTATCTTCTGTGAATTATAACTACATTAAATAAAATACAACTTTTGCATTCTCAGTATTTAATAATTTAATTCGTATATAGCTTACGGTTTATCATAGACTGTGTCACTATCAAACTGGCCTAAGAATGCCACCGTCTAGGCTAGACTGTACGTAACTTGATCTGAAGGTATTCTATTTTAGTACATATTTGAAGTTCTTTAAAGACTATTATTCTGGTTAAGTATTATTATTATTATCTCTCATAGACATACTGTAAATTTATTCGTCTACCGTACCGATTAGTTACGTAATATTAAGAACTATGATTCCACGTACAAAACCTGAGAAATGTACTGAGTGTACAGGGAAAAATTCTCAATTTTATTATGTAAATTCCTTCAATCAGTTAAATGTATTAAGAACTTGACTTCAAACTCAGATAGTTGTAAATGCTATTTAAATTTAAAGTTACCATCTGAAATCTAAGAACATTTAAGATGTCCCAAAAATGAACAATCTAGCGTTCTGTCTATCTACTGAAGAAAAATACGATTTTTATCAAAGAATAATTGAATAAGTTTAACAGTGCAATTTCACGGCAAAAAATTATTTTCATACGTCAGGTGTAGATTGATTGCGAGCTTTAGTAATTCACAGCCGTGTTAACCTAAGGCAAAATTAAAAACCAGGAAGAAATATCACGTTCCAAGCCGTACGTAATAATTATCGACATAACCATGCCGGATATCCCTTTCTTCTGTATCTAATTCTTTAATTACCTTCCTTGTCCATATCTGATACTAACCAACCGCAACTAGTTCCGAACTGATAGAGAAAAATGATAGTGTTTACAGATTTCTAGATATTTCCAGTTTTAACTAGATACAGTCACGGTCATAACGCGTGGATACGTGTTGCACGTTTATGGTAAAGAGGTTAACTGTGTTATAAATTAATTATAAGAGTATTGAACTTTATATTTATACGATTTATTAGCACGCTTTTATTTAATTACAAATTTATAATTTATGAGAAAACTAGCTGTCGCCCGCGACTCCGCCCGCGCGGAATTTAAAAAAAAACTTTATTGATAGCGCATGTGTTCTTCCAGAATATGCATACGTTATGAAAATAAACAATACGATTATGCCAGTTGATAACAATTGTAGACGCCAGCAACATCTGTTGCACGAATGGGCCGGCTGGCCCGATGCAATAGGTACTACGACCAAACATAAGACAGGCGTAAAGTGGAAGCAATTCCGCATTTCGTCTGATGAGTGTGAATGCGGGCGTCCTAATGGTACTTTACCTTCCCACCCTTTTCTTATTAGGAAAGAATGAAAAGGTGAAGTAAAGGGAATTTGAAGGAGGACTGGACGCATAGGAAAGGCAAATGTTACGTTTCTTTCTGTGCGTCCCCTCTTCCGTTGATAACTGGTAGGCAACGCATCAGCAATAGCGGTAGCGATCGCTTCGCTGTTACTGTGAATTTAAGTGGCAGCTTGCTTGCCTTTTCGTTTAAAATGTAAGACTTATCAAGTTTGGTAGTATCGAAGTCATCCAGGAGCTTTCCTCCACTATGCATTTGGCGTTCTGGACAAGGAAAAAACAACCCTTACTCACTACAACCCAAAACTCGCTGGAATCGACGCCAATCTACACCAGCAAACAACTTGAGATGTACATGCTCGAAACTTGGATAAGCAACATTGATCTTTCAGAAGTGATTTCAGACTCGATCCCAGAACTTACTCGTGCTAAGCGTACTTACAACATTCAAAACATTCAAATGATTTGCACAAATTTTATTGTAAAAGAATACGAAGGTTGGTATAGGATTTTTACAGACGGATCTAAAGACAAAAATGGAAACGGTGCAGCTATATTAGATGATCATGATATAAGTGTTGTAAAGCTTAGGATCGACATCTGCATAATGACTGCAGAGCTAATCGCAATTGCAGAAGCTCTGGCATACATTACGTCGATTAGTTCTGACAAATTTGTTATTTTAACGGACTCTAAAAGTTCGCTACAACACCTGGCTCGCTGTACCTCGCTTAAGCGAGGCACACCGATTGCCTACAGTATATTAGAGTCGATTCTAACGTTACAAAAACAAAATAAAAAGATAAAATTACAATGGATTCCATCGCACAGCCAAATAATGAGAAGTGATGATGTGGATCTGCTAGCTAGACAAGCCATTACCGATGGACTCCCTTTTCACATATTACCATTTTATACAGAAAAAGTAAAAAATTTAAAAGAAATGTGTAAGTGCGCTTGGCAGGAGTATTTCGACGTCAGATCGAGAACATGCGGGATTTGGTACAAGACGATCTAACCACAAATCTCCTTACGCCCGTGGGTAGACAGTATCCAAATGTCAACATTGTTCATAAAGATGACGATGAGATTACGTTCCGGACACATTCCCAGCAACAAGTTTGGATTTCTCATGAAAAAAGTTCAATCACCTAATTGCAGAGACTGTGGGGTAGTGGAAGACATCCACCATGTTGTTTTGGAGTGTGCTCGGAACGAACGGCTTAGACGTAATTATTTTAAGGTGTTCGGGTATAATGTCGGTCAGATAAACACTATCCTGGCTGACCCGTCTTCTGACGAGGCCAGGATGATGTTTAAGTTGACCGACATGTGTTTAAGAAACAATGTAGATAATTAGATGTAAGGTGTATTTATTGGAAGGCTTATGGGGCGATATGGTCGCATTGCGACAAAGCCTCTTAAATTACTAAATAAAAAAAAAAACTTATGGAGTTAAAATGTAAGTCCTAACCGATAATTTACTTATATTGGCTAAACTTTAACGACGTATCTTACAAGAACTTACAATTTGTAACTAATGATATAGCTTTGTCATGAAACTGTACAGAATAAGGCCTTGCTGAAGTCAATGACCTGACCAGAGTTCAGAAAACGCGAAATTTAATAACACGAGAAATCAATTTTATTCGGATACGTGACGTGACTTCGCTACGGTTTACAAGTCGTTCGAGATAAGAATTGTAACTAAATGTTGTTACAATCTATAAAGTACTTTATAGTTACTTTTATAAAATATTTTACTAAATTACTTTATTACAACTGTTGATAGACCTTCAAAATTACTTGTGAGGTACGATACTACCTATATATGGTGCTTTGTAGTTCTACAAATCCACACCTAAGAAATTACTGGAAATCGCTTTTTAACCTTAAGAGGCAAATTCCCATTTTTTTTAAATATTTTCTTGACTTTCTTACTTCCATAAAATTATCAAAAATTTTGCCTCAACACGTATCATAGTCGTACGATTCAATTAAATACGCTATAGATGTATACGAAAAGTTCAATGCAATCTATACGATGGTATTCGACACATGACTTCTATTGTACGTGATAGTTGAGTAGAGTGACACCTGGTGTGGCCCAGTCATTACGACGTGACTTCATTAGAAGAATGCCTTTACAACAAATCAGTACAGTTCTGTAATTAAATAACTAATTAAATTAAAATCGAATCGATTTATCCTGGATCAATATTATTTAAAAAAAATGTCCCTAATCTTCGCAACAAATTTTGAAGCTATATTCAAAATCTACTAGTCTTCTAGTTATTTAAAAAAAAAAACAAAAAAATGGGACCCACCTGCAAGCACTTCCTTTCGATTAAAATATTTTTTATCAAAATCGGACCACCAGGGGCGGAGTATCGCGGTAACACACATAAAAAAAAAAAAAAATACAGACGAATTGATAACCTCCTTCTTTTTGAAGTCGGCTAAAAATTGTAGAATAGCGGAAACCTACGACTATGGTGTTCCGACGTCAACACCAATATCAAACTTATTCAAGTTAGAATCGATCGAATGACCTCGTTATACTGACCTTTAGGGAAAAGCGGTTTAGCGTTCACAAAATGCAACTAGAACATTTCTACATATGTGTACTGCTACGGTTTTTTTAAGTTCAACTTTTACATTAATTTTATCTACATATTAGATTTTTTTAAAAAAAATAGCAAGTAGCCTTTTTGTTCTACCAGACTATCATCAACTCTGTACAAAATATCATCGAGATCCATTAAGCCGTTTTGGAGATACGTAGTAAGAAACATCCATCCATCCGAAATTTCGCGATTTCTATTTTAGTAAGAAAACTAAATAATTGTAAAAAATAATCTTACTGTGGTGAATGATGGATGTTTGATTGAAGGTATCTCCGGAACGGCTGAAAAGATCTTGTTGAAATTTTGGTACAGATGTTGAACATAGTCTGGAAAAACACATGGGTTACTTATTAACTTTTTTTTATTCCGTGCGAACGGAGTCGCGGGCGACAGCTAGTTTATTTATATTTTACAGGCTCTTCAAATCCATCTACAGCCTGATGACGGTGACATTCTGGTTTTCATGCCGGGTCAAGAAGATATCGAAGTTACTTGTGAGGTACGATCTTATAAAAAAACATATTTTGTTCTTATTGCTAGTTTAGTTTAGTCAATATTGTGTGTCATTGTCATTATGTGCAGGTGCTGACGGACCGTCTCGGCGAGCTGGACAACGCGCCCCCGCTGACGGTGCTGCCGATCTACTCACAACTCCCCGCAGATCTACAGGCCAAGATCTTCCAGCGCGCGCCGCCGGGACAGAGGAAGTGCATCGTAGCCACAAACATCGCAGGTACTAGTTGCAGGAACAAAAATTGTTGTATGCTTACTATTTGTCCTTTTGACCTTCAGAAGGATAAAAAGTGAACTTTTGCAAAATTAAGGTTAAAACTATTTGACTGGTTTATAGGATGATTATTGGCTCTTTTATTACAGAGACTTCGCTGACTGTTGATGGCATCATGTACGTAATCGACTGCGGCTATTGCAAGCTCAAGGTGTACAATCCTAGGATCGGCATGGACGCCCTACAGGTAAACAATCTGACCCTGAATTTTCCAGTTCAGACTACTTGCTATTCGGCCCTCTTTGGGGATCACTGTTACAATTTTCTGTTTTAGATCTACCCGGTGAGCCAGGCGAACGCGCGGCAGCGAGCGGGGCGCGCCGGCCGCACGGGCCCCGGCAAGGCCTTCTGTCTCTACACGCAGCGACAGTACACGCACGAGCTGCTGCCAGCCACCGTGCCGGAGATACAGCGCACCAACCTCGCCAACACCGTGCTGCTGCTCAAGTCGCTCGGCGTGCGCGACCTGCTCGCCTTCCACTTCATGGACCCCCCGCCGCAGGTCACCACCCCCCACACCCCGCACACCCCACACACCCCACACTACACACACCCCTCGCCAACACCGTGCTGCTGCTCAAGTCGCTCGGCGTGCGCGACCTGCTCGCCTTCCACTTCATGGACCCCCCGCCGCAGGTCACCACCCCCCACACCCCGCACACCCCACACACCCCACACTACACACACCCCCCGCCAACACCGTGCTGCTGCTCAAGTCGCTCGGCGTGCGCGACCTGCTCGCCTTCCACTTCATGGACCCCCCGCCGCAGGTCACCACCCCCCACACCCCGCACACCCCACACACCCCACACTACACACACCCCTCGCCAACACCGTGCTGCTGCTCAAGTCGCTCGGCGTGCGCGACCTGCTCGCCTTCCACTTCATGGACCCCCCGCCGCAGGTCACCACCCCCCACACCCCGCACACCCCACACACCCCACACTACACACACCCCTCGCCAACACCGTGCTGCTGCTCAAGTCGCTCGGCGTGCGCGACCTGCTCGCCTTCCACTTCATGGACCCCCCGCCGCAGGTCACCACCCCCCACACCCCGCACACCCCACACACCCCACACTACACACACCCCTCGCCAACACCGTGCTGCTGCTCAAGTCGCTCGGCGTGCGCGACCTGCTCGCCTTCCACTTCATGGACCCCCCGCCGCAGGTCACCACCCCCCACACCCCGCACACCCCACACTACACACACCCCTCGCCAACACCGTGCTGCTGCTCAAGTCGCTCGGCGTGCGCGACCTGCTCGCCTTCCACTTCATGGACCCCCCGCCGCAGGTCACCACCCCCCACACCCCGCACACCCCACACACCCCACACTACACACACCCCTCGCCAACACCGTGCTGCTGCTCAAGTCGCTCGGCGTGCGCGACCTGCTCGCCTTCCACTTCATGGACCCCCCGCCGCAGGTCACCACCCCCCACACCCCGCACACCCCACACACCCCACACTACACACACCCCTCGCCAACACCGTGCTGCTGCTCAAGTCGCTCGGCGTGCGCGACCTGCTCGCCTTCCACTTCATGGACCCCCCGCCGCAGGTCACCACCCCCCACACCCCCCCCACCCCCCACACCCCCCACCACACACACCCCTCCCCAACACCGTGCTGCTGCTCAAGTCGCTCGGCGTGCGCGACCTGCTCGCCTTCCACTTCATGGACCCCCCGCCGCAGGTCACCACCCCCCACACCCCGCACACCCCACACACCCCACACTACACACACCCCTCGCTAACACTTTATGGACCCCTCGCCATAGGTTACCACCACATCCCGCACTACACACACCCCCCAACAATATCCCGTCGCTGGCTCGAAGGACTAGAATCTCATAAAAGACCAGCGTGAAGTAGTGTAGTAGTTTAGTGTAGTTTACTGAGTGATGTGAAGAGTCATATCAGTAACACACTAATAAGCACTTAAATCAGTTATCCAATGGAATGAAAGGAATACTTAGCAAATGACGGAATTAGAAAGAATGGATTATTTCTTACTGTTTACCGTGTTTAATAGAATGAGGTGTATATGTGAACAGGACACGATCCTGAACTCCATGTACCAGCTGTGGATCCTGGGCGCGCTGGACGGCACTGGCGAGCTGACTGCACTGGGCCGGCAGATGGCGGAGTTCCCGCTGGACCCCCCGCAGTGTCACATGCTCATCGTCAGCGCGGAGATGGGCTGCAGCGCTGAGGTCCTCATTATTGGTCAGTCATTCAACGTTGTACTTGAACTGGTGGTTCATAGCAATAGGTTTATCAGTCATGAAATATACTCATCTGTTTAGATCAGTGTTTCCCAAAGTGGGCTATAACGCCCCCTTGGAGGCGTTTGAAACCTAGGGGGGGATAAGGGGCCCAAAAAATGGGGGGCATTGAAATTAATTAAAGTAATGAAATTGTGGTCTTTAAGTTTTAGGGCTGAATAAAAATTAGCTCTGAAATATAATTGATTTTCAAAGGGGGCGGTGAAGGAAATAAGTTTGACAATCACTGATTTAGATTATTTTACTGTTCTTTGATCTTTGTTTTTACAGCGAATAATAATGGACTTTAACATGTAGAAAATAAGGGTTGAATATCAGTGGTAGAGTTGTTAAGCTCTTGATCAGATCGGACCGTAGTCTAAAATTTCCAGGTTCGATCTCTGCCATGTGGCAATGTATATTTGATTTTCAGAATTATACGACGTTCTTACGATGAAGGAAAACATTGTGAACCTGCACATATCTGAGAAGAAATTCAATGATATGTATGAAGACATCCCGCACTTAGCTGTGGTTGACTATGGCCTAGTCACCTTTAACTTAGGCCTTTTGTGGGTGCAGTGTCGATGTTGTCGGTGCCGTCGGTATTCTACCGGCCGCAGGGACGCGAGGAGGAGGCGGACGCGGCACGAGAGAAGTTCCAAGTGCCGGAGTCCGACCACCTCACGCTGCTGCATCTCTACAACCAGTGGAAGGCAAACAAGTTCGTACACAGCATCTGCAACTCTGCATCACTGTCCTCGTGTGAAACTATGTTGATGACTGTTGTGTTGTGCAGCTACTCCAGCTCGTGGTGCACTCAGCACTTCGTGCACGCGAAGGCGCTGCGCAAAGTGCGCGAAGTGCGCCAGCAGCTGCGCGACATCCTGCAGGCGCAGAGACTGCCGCTCGTCTCCTGCGGCACGCGCTGGGACACTGTGCGCGAGTGTATCTGCTCAGGTAAGTACATCTCACACACAACACGACATACAACTTTCATACATCCATAAGCCATACACTTTCCTACTTTTCATATTAAGGTGACAAACGAGCGGCCGCTTAAATTCGACGAAATAGCGAAGACGATCGCTGCCCATAGACATCCTCAATTGCAGAAGAGGAGATATTCTGTTTCTATGCGTATCCTATGTTAGCTGACTGAAGGCGGGCGAGTGCCGCAGTGTCTGATGCTGTATGTCCCCGCAGCGTACTTCCAGCAAGCGGCGCGGCTGAAGGGTATCGGGGAGTACGTGAACTGTCGCACCGGTATGCCATGTCACCTCCACCCCACCTCCGCCCTGTTCGGTCTGGGAAGTCCTCCAGACTACGTGGTGTATCACGAGCTCACGATGACCTCGCGCGAGTACATGCACTGCGTCACTGCAGTAGACGCGCGCTGGCTCGCACATCTCGGACCTATGTTCTTCTCCGTCAAGGAGACCGGCAAGTCAGTGATCTTTTTTCTTTCTTTTTATTTTATATAGCAGATTATTAGAAATTCCAACTAAACTCTAACTTTGTGCTAGACTATAGCTCACATTAGTTAAATGAAGGGAAGGGATGAATGTTCTAGAATGTATATTTTTAATATATTCGTAAATAGCTGTCGTCCGCGACTCTGTTCGCGCGGCATTCAAAAAGACGTAATAACGTATCCTATGTGTTCTTTCAAACTATGTTCTACATCTGTGCTAAATTTCATCAAGATCTGTTGACTCGTTTCAGAGATAACTTCAAACAAACATTCACATTTATAAAGTTTTTTTTAAGTTATAATAATTTAAACTAAAATTAATTCATTAAACTTATCAAATATTTAATGTACTTTTTGCTTGCAGATCAAACAGGGATAAAAAGAAAGAAGCAGCAGTCCACTTGCAGCGTATGGAGGAAGAGATGAAGGAAGCGGAACAGAAGATGGCGGAAGAGAAGAGAAAGAGGGACGAAGAAGTTCCCGTGAAGCAGGAGATAGCGACGCCCGGCTTGAACACACCGCGTCGTACTCCGCACAGACTGGGGTTATAGAACCATTTGTATACACAAATAAACGGAATTAAAAGAAAGATTTTGAGTGTTTTTTAATTGTCACACTTCTGGCACACCTCTTTCCCCTCTAACACATTCATATAACTACGCATGCTCGGTCTCGGACGCAAGTAATCTTTGAGATTATTAACATCTTTAAAAAGAGTCTCGACTAAGTGCGAAAGTTTGAATAGATAGATTTTACTACGTCTCTTCAAAACGGCTCAACTGATCTAGATGAAATTCGGCTTAAATGTAGAACAGTCTAGAAAAACACATAGTCTTAATTACTAAGTTTTTTTAATTCCGCACGGACGATGTCGCGGACAAAAACTTGTATTGAAATAAAAATAACCTATCAGTCTGGTATAAATTAATTTCTCGTTCCCTTTTTTTACAGCCAACCGAAATGTAAATGAAACACATTTATCGAAACAATTATTTAATTAATACTCAAAACAAAATAACATACAATAGTCAGGAATAATAAATTTAAGAATTTTGTTAAAAAAAAATGATATGTAAAATGTCCAAAGTTTGTGATTTTTTAAATCGTATGAAATGTACACAATTTATATTTTAACCGAAACAAGAACTTTCCAGAACGTTTAAAGACTTAAATTATATTAACTTCAATAATCTAAAATGAAGGAAGACGTAAGTCAAAAGGTTAACCTACAAGCAAAAATACTATAGTATTTATTTTTAAAATTAGTAAAAACAAAATAAAAATTTTAAAAAAATATTTGAAAAAAAACCATTTAAATAAAATAAATTAAAACAAAAATGAAGGAAATTAAATTAAAAATTAAAAAAAAGAAAATCTTTTCTTTTCAATATTAAAATCATTTAAGAAAAAAATAATAATAGTGACATATATTATGATCGTGCGATATCTCAAGATATAATTATTTATTTAGCAGTAAATTATGAATATAAATATAATATATACAAGGCTTTATAAAGGAGATCTAACTCTTACACTACGAAATAGGTAAATTAGAAACTCTAAATACTACGCAGTTGGTTAAAATATTAATTTATAATTTTAGTTTGAACGGTTCATTATAAAGTGCAAAAATCAATGTCCTTTTTAACTTTTTATAACATAAAATCCATACAAGTATATAAAATAGTTTTTTTATAAACATTTTTTCCATTCTTTCGTGGAATTAGTTGAAGAAAAATTCTATTGTAAAGCGTTAAAATTCAGAATGTGCATGAGCACGTGCAATATTGTGACGTCATCGCTGACACTTCAGATGACGTCACTATTAAAAAAAGTTGGTAGTAAAAACAGATACTTTTAAAAAATAATATTTATTACGTGAATCTCAAAATTAAAAAGTACTTAGAGGTATTTTTTATATAGGTATTACTGATCAATATCATTTTCTTGTACATTCTTTCTCGTTACAAAGAAAAAGTTTTTTTCAAGTGACTACTCGTTTGACATCTAACGCAATCTACAGCTTGTGTACAAAAATAAACTCTGCTTACGTATGAATAAAGTCTATAATTACAACTACATTGTTCAAGTTATTTTGAACAAATTAAAAGTGTATTTCCACTGGAAAACCTAAAAAAATATATTGTTTTTTCATTGATAAAAAAAGAAATAAGACTATGTTTTGGACAGGTGTTTTGTTAGTGGAAATGGAAGCTAAGTTTTTCTCGCACTCAGTTAAGAAAATCCACCTTAATATTACAAAAATGGACATGTGAAAATTTAGAAATCATTACAAGCTTACTTATTTTTTTTTTACTATAATTCTTATAAAGTCCTATTTAATTTTTTTTAAGAAAGCATATGTCATGTATTATTTTTAGTCAAAATAATTATTTCAAATAATTTTGCATAAAAATGTCTATGTACTGAGTATATCCGAATAAGTTAATTAAATTACATTATGTAGTAACTAAAAAAAAATATTAAAAAAAGTAAAAGACTTCCCGCGAACACAATTATGTCGTTGAATATTTACAGTAAAAAATACTGTTACCTTAGCAATTTAATTCTTAGACACTAGAAAGAAACTGTCCCCTGTAATATAAGCCGCTCATTTTTTTTATTTTACATTTTATATTGTAATTTTACGATAAATTTTAAAATATTTTATTTCCGAGTTATATAATAATAGAAATAATTTTTAATTGAATTTATTATATTTAATATCTTCTGTATATTTTTAAATATTGTAAGGAAATATTTCAAATGAAAATTATTTACTTGAATAAAGTCATTTCATTAAAAATTATAACAAATATTTTATAAATTTGAATATTTTATTCATATTTTAAAATGATATTTGCTCTTTCATGCAAATATTTTTTGTTAAATATTTTTAATTTTGAGGTAATTTATTTAACATTTTAATTTATATTTGAACAAGTTAAGAAATCAAAATACAATTAATGTATATCACAAATTTTAATTCAAATCCAATGATTACTATCAACTTTAAATATACAAACATTATTTATCGTAAAATTACAAGCGAATTGTTCAACAATTTATCGCGACATCAATTCCATGTTTCTCGATGTATTTCTTCCTGGCCTCTGCTATCATCTGCTCCTTCCTCTCCTGGAAGCTGAGCTGTCTCTCCTTCGCAGTCTTCGGGAAGACTCCTGTGGGCGCGGGGATGACGTACTTGGGCGGGTCCCGCGAAGGCCCGGGGCGGGGCTCCGCCGGGGGCGGGGCCTGCGCCTGCGCTGTTGGGGGCCTCACCTCCGGCGTGTACGGAGTTATGCCCTCCAGGAAGTTGGTTATGGTCACATCCACGCTATGTGTTTTAGCTGTAGAAACATTTTAACAGCTTTATGGTACGATTAGACTAGAGGGGGGGGACTACTCCCAAAGGGGACGATATCGAACTTAAAGCATTGCTAATTCTCACTGTTTTCTTCCATTGACCTAAGTCAGAATGAATAATAATAATAGATCTTAAAAGTAGGTAATTTGACCATTTGGGTCTGAGGTAACAGTTCATTTTGGAAAAGGGGGTCACTTGTCCAATAGTTTGGGGGTCCCTGATCTAGTATATACATCAATGTCTCTGTATTACAAAATTAACTGGAACACGATAAGTGTTGCTGTCGCTGTGTAAATAAACAAACGTAAAGATAAAATTATATAATTTTACATACTAGAAATTAAAATCACATAATTCAATATCATAGTAAGAAATAAATCATACAAATGACATTCAAAAAAACATGGTATAATTCTCACCGAGGTCTCGCAACACATCTCGCTCGGGTACAGCAGGGAGCACCTCTCGCACTTTGCGGGCCATCCGGCTCAGGGACTCCGCCCCACTGGAGCCCCGACCACCCCCAACACTCCCACCACCCCCCACAGTGCGCTCCCCCGGCAAATCCTCCCACCGGTACTCTGTAGCCGGGATCTACAACAGTAAAGTAAAACCAGTATTACCAGATACACTCATTAAAAGGGGGCACGGGGATAAAAATCTTAGTAGCCTATGTTTTCTTCCAGACTATCTTTTACATCCATTCCAAATATTATAGATATCAAATGGATCGCCATTTTAGAAATACTTTTCATTCAATCACCCATACATCCAAACTTTTACAATATTAGTAAATTAATTTACTACAAACATATCATCATCATCAGCTCACTATAGGTCTTCACTGAAGTTAGGGGTGACTAGTTCATAGTCAACCACAGCCAAGTGCGGGTTGACTTCACACATATCATTGAATTTCTTCTCAGATATGTGCAGCATCACAATGTTTTCCTACACCATAGAAACATCAGATAAATGTACATATATAAATCGAAAAACACATAAGTACATCGGGGGGATTCGAACCCAGGACCTGCACATTACAAATCAAATACTTAACCTCTACAATATGAGTTAACTATTACCTGTAGAGCATCAGCTAATGTCTGTGCGATGCGCTTGGAGAAGGCAGCATCATCATCAGATCCTCTCTCCAGCGGCGGCAGTGCTCTCAGCGTGTACACAGTGGCGGGGGCAGTGAGGTACCACAGCGCATCCTCACACAGCTGACGAGCCAGTCCACCCCCACCCCGCACACACACAGCACTCATAGGACGTTCCACATCTAATCATTTATTAAATACACTAATCCTCATCTCCCTGGTCTTCTCCCACTCACGTGGAGTCCACGAAAGGTTTTATAAACCTTAATGTTTTGGCTAAAGTCACCAACTTGGAAGGAAGATAGAAGCAACCTTGCCAGGATGTAAAATGTAAAATAGTTACTGTCAAAAATAAGTAAAACTAACTTTTCATAAGAGCTTAAATCTGTTAAACATCTTGTAGAACTTTTCTGTCATTATTTACTGTTTTTATACATAAATAAACTCCCTTGTCATCTAAAAAAAAAATTAGATGGATGGATGGATGAATGTTTGAAGAATTTCTCTGGAACGGCTCAAAGGATCTTAAAAGAACATAGTTTTTTTAAATTCCGCGCGGACGGTGTCGCGGGCTACAGCTAGTATAATAAAGCTAGACAATTTTGCAGTCATAAGTTCGATTCGGAATAAAATATGTGAACTTAAATTTATATCCCATTCATACAGTCCACAGTTAATCATAAAACATCTGTTGAACGGATAAGTGAAATAGAAAGACAGGCATAATTTTAGTCCCCTACCCTTCCCATCCTTTTGTTATAAGGAAGGGATAGGAATGGGTAGTGAATTTAACAGAGGAAGGGGATATATCTTCTTTTTGATCATCCCTTCCTGTGTCGATTATAGTTAGTCTAGAGACAGTGGTGTCTTCGCTATTAAGGTGTACTTATGTGACCATTTGTTTGCCACATTGATATTAAATAAAAACTATTAAATATAAAACCTGACACCATTTAATAAATAAAATAAATATCTATTGTTGATTCAAGTTAATAACAGTCAAGGTACAATTGTAAAGGTCATAGATAAAATGTTGTGACACAACAATTTAGTTGATTGTAACATTTTGTAACAAAATTATCAAGCTTAGTTCAGTTTTTTTAAATCTTCTTCATATATATAAAAGAAAGTCGTGTTAGTTACACTATTTATAACTCGAGAACGGCTGAATCAATTTTACCGAAAATTGGTGGGCAAGTAGCTTAGAACCAGGAAACGGACATAGGATAATTTTTACCCCGTTTTCTATTTTTTATTCCGCGCGGACGGAGTCGCGGGTAAAAGCTAGTTTCTTATAAGAATGTGCGCGTCATTTACCTTTTCATGTCAAAAACCACTAGAATAATAGAGATTTTATCCAAAAGTCATACTTAAATAGACATTTTTAACTCGGAGGAATGTTTAGATAACCTAACTCTACCAATTTTTTTTTAAATTTAAAAGCTATGACGTCACAATTCCGCACGAGTTCATACACATTCTATCAAACACACCATACAACTTACTTATGGCAATTGGTTGCACCCTGTTGCCGATGGGGAAGGGCCAGTCGGTGAACTTAAGCAGGGCCCTGCCATTAGTGGGAGCTCCTTCCGGCTGCAGCAAGATGGGTTTGCTCGGACTTTCAGCAAAGTGTTGCCTGCAATTGGTGCACCATTACCATTATTAAAATCCATCTAAAATACTAAAGTGTTACTCTATTTCTAGAATCCCACAGTCCTAAAATTTATTGTCACATATTGGAGTCTCTGTTATTTTGAAGTAAACAAAAAGAATAAAAATATGTACAGGAGAATTTACATCTCTTAACATAAAGTCTTTGTTTTTGCCCAATGGACGGCCTCCTTAAGCCACTCATCATGCCTTGAATTATTGCTTATCGCGGTTCGACTATAACAAGTGTCATGACATTAGAGTTCTATGGTAACAAATAACCAGCACTTTTTCTAGAAGAATTCTAGAAGAAATTAACACACAGAAAATCTTACAATTATATTCTACTTTTTGGTTAGTACTAAGACTATATAAAATACTTACTTTCTTATAAATTGTGATGCATTTCGTATACCGAGAGTTGAGGCAAAAAATGGCGGCACTTTCCATTTTCTTAGCTGAAATAAATGTACAAATAATTATATGATTTAAATTTCCATCATGGAATTAAAAAACAATTATAATTAGCTGTATGACTACACTTTGATAAAAACAAGATTTTTTCAACAAACCATTGATCAATTGAATTACAATATATATTTATTCAATTTCATATGAAGTTAACACAAAAACTCGTCACAATTCCAAACTTATATGAAAGACTGTCACCCGCAACTCCTCGCTCGTGCGGACAAAAAAGACTGAATAAGTAGCCTATGTGTTTTTCCAGACTATCTTCTACATTTGTGCCAAATTTCATCAAGATCAATTGAGCTGTAACGGAGATATCTTCAAACAAACATCCATCCATCCAAACATTCGCATTTATAATATTAGTAAGATAAGATTGTGGCAGCATATAACATGTAAAGAGCTACATAATGGGTTTGAGGTGAAATGTCAACCCTTTTTTTTTAAGAGGGGAGGAGGAGGGCTTAACGAATACTCCTTGTCTTGGGGCAGATACGGTAGTTGTGTGGGATTCAGTCCGCAATTGGGAGTACATCCACTAAACCCCTCTGTTCCCTCAAGTTCATTATGTGGAACGCCACAAGAGCATTTTATTTGCAACCCCAACTGATATATCACCCCTGGACCAGATCACTGCAATCTACAATCACTGTATTACGAGAACATTACCTACATACACACAAAACCTTCAGAATTCTACAAGAAATTGTAAAACACAACGACACGGTCCTGACACACTTCTCTCGCTTTTTCTACATTCAAACATCTATACATATGGGACATTTTTAGGTGCTCTTAATACCTATACATCTATCTATATATTTAAAAGAAAGTCGTGTTAGTTACACTATTTATAACTCAAGAACGGCTGAATCGATTTGACTGAAAATTGGTGGGCAGGTAGCTTAGAACCAGGAAACGGACATAGGATAATTTTGACCCCATTTTCTATTTTTTATTCCGCGCGGACGGAGTCGCGGGTAAAAGCTAGTTCTTAATATTTATATTCTTGAATATTTTATTAATCTGGACAGTATAAGATCATCTGAGAAGGCATCAAACAAATCTAAGGCTCACTTACTCTACTTTATTCAGCAAAAATTGGTTTATTAGTGTTTCCACCTCAAAAATATAGGTTTGTTCATTACTTACGCTAATAGTTCCAAGAACATGTGAAGCCGCAAGAGAATCCAAACAAGACACATAATTAGCCACCATCACACTGCAGCGCAGATCTCTATTGCCTTTCAATTTGACATACACACCTGAGAAAATTCAAATAAAAATATTTTGGTTGTGATTTCTTTTTGTGTCTATACTTTTATACACACAATAATATGACAGGACAATAAAATATATAATAATTTACATAATATGTCTAATTATGACAGGGAGTATGTGAGAAAAAATAACAATTTCATACAATTTTTCTAGGAATCTTATTAAATTTAGTTGAAACTTCCTTACCAAACGTCCAGCAAGCGAGTGTGGACAACATTTGACGAACACCGGATTTATCAGGGAGAATAATTGCAGCAATCCATAATATTAATCCCAAAATAATTCTTAAAGTCATTAAAAGTAGCCCCAAAGGTAAATAGAAGAGAAACTGCAATAGATTATCGCCCGTAAACCTGAAACGACAAAGATACGGTTGTAAACTTCTAAAGAAAACAACACAATCTTGCATTGACGACTGAAGTTCATCTTACTTTCCCCAAAATATAAACTTAGTCTTACCTTTGTTTATTAAATAGCTTGTCGACTGTTAATGTCATTTTGTATATTTAACGACACAGACCAGTTATTACAAGATAAAGGCGAAGTACAGTAAACATGTAGAGTTAAAATTTATGAAGAAATTACAAAATTCTTTCAAAGAAAATTCTTGATCCTGATAATATATTAATACGACAAACTTGGATCATGGACAACATTTGTCATAGATTACAGACAAGAACAGAGAAACATAAATTTTCAATTTGACATTTGCTTGAAAACGAAAGTAGATAATATATCACATCTTCGGTAATTGTCAGTAAAAAAGGGGAAATGAGATTGGATAACAACGTTCCTATTTCTTTTCATTAGAAATCAGAAAAACAATTCAAATAAATCAAAGCGATATAATAAATATAAAATATAAAACCATATTTCGAGTAAATTGTCAAAACTCTTCGTTTTGTTGTTCATTTAGTAGATTTAAGTAGGAAAATATGGCATCACTGATGGCACCAAACTATAGACAACCGTTCCACAGATTATTAAGAATAAATATTGCTATAAAACAAAATTCCTCCTGTCTAATGACAATATTTCAATTCAACTTTAACTTATTTCAATATCTTGTTTTCTTCTGTGCATTCAATTCAATTCCTTTGTGTAGTGAACATTTTACTTAAAAGTTGTTTTTACTTGTAGTGAGTTTTCTACTTTCAATTGTAAACTGTAATCTGGCAGCAAGATAAACTATTTATATCAATTCCAAGTTTCGTGTTTATTTAATACAGTCATATTGTTCAAACGCAATTTTTTTAGAACTACTAATAATGGAGAGAATGCAGTCATCTCCAGATGAAAACACTGGCACAGAAGAAGAAAACGAAACACCGGAAAGAAATCGAGATAATCGCAGAAATGTTCAAGGATATTCTTCATGCCCTACTACTTCCTCCAATCTAAACCAAATGGAAGAAAAAATGCGTCGTAAACTGCAGTTTTTCTTTATGAATCCAATCGAGAAATGGCAAGCAAAGCGAAAGTTTCCATACAAATTCGTCGTACAAGTGATCAAGATAATTTTGGTAACTTTCCAACTCTGTCTCTTTGCGCATAACAGATATAACCATGTCAATTATACTTGGGACAATCGGATTACATTCTCGCATCTTTTTCTTCTCGGTTGGGACTCTACAAGAGAGATAAATGCCTACCCACCAGGCGCTGGACCCCTAGCTGTTTATAAAATAGATGAATTTTACAACACATTGGATTATGCATATGCAGGATATGCAAATCTGTCTAATGCTATTGGCCCATATTCATACAATGATGATAACAACAACATGCCGGACCCAGTCTTCTGTCTATATAATTATAAACAAGGCATAATACATGGATTTAATGAGAGTTATGAATTTAACTCTGAAATCAATGAAACATGTATAAATTTTACAATACCTGATGGTCAATTACTTAAATCAAAACATTACATTAAAGATGCAGACTTGGAAATTAATTTTGCAGCACTAGTTAGAGCTAAGCTAATGTTTTCTCTAAAAACTATAAACTTCCGAGCGGCCGGTCCTATCACACCACCAGAGTGTGTCAGGTTTGATGTTGAAATAATATTTGACAATGAAGATCATGACGGCCAAATGTCTCTGGTTCTGGAAGCGGAACCTTATAAATTAGTCTGCAACGGTGATAAGAACTACATCACCGATAACAAAATCGATCAGATTTTACGCAGTATTCTTAACATACTGGTTATATTAATCTGTTCTGCGTCCCTCATGTTATGCAGTAGAGCTATATATCGAGCACAACTCCTAAAAGAATTAACTGTGCAATTTTTCCGAAGAGCTTATAATAAAGAACTGAGTTGGGATGGTCGGCTAGAATTCCTTAACATTTGGTATATAATGATTATTGTTAATGATTTACTTATCATTATGGGATCAGCAATAAAAGAACAAATAGAAAGAAACCAATTCACAAATGATCAGTGGAATGTGTGTTCTTTACTTTTGGGTTTAGGTAATTTGTTAGTTTGGTTCGGGGTTCTTAGATACTTAGGATTCTTCAAAACATACAATGTTGTTATACTAACATTGAAAAAGGCAGCACCAAAAATATTTAGATTTTCCTTCTGTGCTTTGCTCCTTTACGCTGGGTTTATGTTCTGCGGCTGGCTTATACTAGGTCCGTATCACATGAAATTCAGATCCTTAGCTACTACATCAGAGTGTTTGTTTTCTCTTATTAATGGGGATGATATGTTTGCTACTTTCTCAATCATGTCTAAAAAATCACCGATGCTGTGGTGGTTTAGCCGTGTGTACTTATACTCATTTATAAGTCTTTACATTTATGTTGTTCTCAGTTTATTTATATCTGTAATTATGGATGCTTATGATACTATAAAACAGTACTACAGCGAAGGTTTCCCGAAGAGTGATTTGCAAACGTTTATTGGTGAGCCATGTATTGAGGAAGTATCTTCAGGATTGTACAGAACACAAAGTTCTTCTTCGTTAAATGCTATGATGAACTCATTGTTTTGTTGCAATTTTTATAGAAGTGCTTACTCAAAAATAGGTGGTGGAGGTTCAAATCTGAATATATTATAGGCTCCTTATTATTTAAGTGTTATTAAATTATTTTAAGGAAGCCGTTATGTGTGTTTTGATTAATCATTTTGAGAATTTTCGCACGTTTTGGAATGAAAAATAAATGTAATGATAGGTCACATAGTGATTAATTTTTTTATGTATAAATGTTAATCATGTAAATAAGAAACTTGTAAATGTGTAAATTATGTCTGTTATCAGTGTAACCAAAGATTGTAAAAATGTACCAGTAACTATAATTGGATTGTTACGAGATTTATATTTATAAAAATACTGTGAATGTGCATGCGTTTGTGATATAGAAAGGAACAAAATAAATTTATATAGTAAACAATTGCTTTTCATTATTGATTTTAAGAATAAATGAGGACAGTTAATGAATATAATTGACTCATCTGTTATTAATATCAAACACGAGGACATGTGTTCTTTGTACATTTATCTACCATACAACTGTCATGGTTTGATCACATTCAAACAAGTCCATCTTTCTAATCAATGTAACAGATAACAATCACAATTTATTGTTCGTTTTATTTTATCTGGATCTTAATTTATGAAATTCTGCAGTAAACTTATACCAAATGATTATTTTTTTAAATAGTATGAAAGACGTAAAATTATTCCCGAATTGCATTCGGCCAATTTGAATACTGAGATGTAGACGTTATCAAATTTACTTATTGAATTCAAATAATATAACCTTGAATGTTAAATATCAAGTAGTCAAGTAAAAGTCTAATTTAATTCAGTTGACAATTATAAGTAAGTTATTATGAAACCCCTGCACTATCTTCTACGTGCAAACTACCAGAAGTACAAATATAGCTTGTTATTGTAGTGTAGACGGGATAATTGTTATAAATTACATTACAATGTACAGAGTGCTTTTATTACTTTATATAATGGGCGTAATACAATGACCCAGGTTTTATTTCCGCCGCCCGGTTCACCCCTTCTCTTTTACTCCTGTCAGTTTTGTTTACTACATCGACTATAAATGTGAGTTAAATAGTCTCTTCGTGTTTCTCCTCTCCTGTCCTATTCCCATTTTAGTTGGTCGGAGCATCGTATAATTTCAAGTGAGGTTAACGGAAAAAGTTAGCTACACATTCACCTAACTATAAAACATAGTTGCAATCATAGGGAAACCCTACTTTATTGTCGACGAGCTTTTTCCTTAAGCAGTAATATCAATAGGTATATATGTACGCTGCCTTATTTTTTAATTTAACAGTTTTCAACACCTAATTGGATTCTGTTATCTCAGCCTACCCGAATGAATCACGAGTTCGAGCTATGCAAGACGACAGGTGTTAGACATATTGTCCGTGACTTATTATCTCTGATAAATATGACAGTAGCAATCTTCCGTGTTAACGTATGCATAATTGTATATTTATTATTATACATCGCATCACGCATTTACTACTGCAATTAGATTTAATAAGAAACTAGAAGGGCGTTGCCTGAAAATTTTTCTCACCGAGCTATTCGTTATGGCCTAGAAAGTCATCCGATATAAACACCAGCAGTTACTGCTGTAGTAAGGCAATGCTTTTTTGTGCGACGTACCGACCATGAGACTGTGGGTTCGAATCTGTCCTCACACAAGCTGAATCTAGGTGATAATTATGGAACAATCAACAAAATGTTGTAAGAAAAATGAAATAACTATAAATTTTCATACATTTATTAAAATCTACAAATAACTACAAACAATAACAATATTCACATTTGCCTTGCGAGTAAAAACATCGGCTATAAATTATTTTAACAAAATAATGTGGCTTGCGTTAGGTCCTGCTTTGTTTTACGTACATTTTGGACTTTGCTTTTCCAAAACATAATTTTAATAGAAAGGTGTTACAACATTGCAGTTCACAATTCTTTTATTCTCAACTTACGTCTTCTAACTTTGTACTAATATAAATCAAAAATAAAAACTAAAATTTTTCGTGGTTATAATATTTTTTAAAATTTCAGTGAGTCGGCTTTAGGAGCTTCGCAAATAGTGAAATACGATGTAGCATTGGCAAGCACTAACTCGGACGCTTATTACGCCATGTTATTATATACTTAGACAGTAATCAGTTAACATAACCACAATTTCATAATTTTATTGCATCATTAGGATGCATACACACCGTCTTTCAACGTTAAAATACAGTGGCATTTTGTCAAATTAAATTTATAAACAAGAAACTTCGACAATGTTGCAAAATTTATGCCCAAATTCAGTGAATAGCCTAAATCATATCTACAATTTCTTTTCATTGTTTAAAATCCGTTAAAATTATTATTGTTATGCATCTAAAATTAAAGTAATACTTATTTTATTTGAAACGAAAACATTTTTTCGCGCCTTTGTCTCACGTCAAATAATTTAAAATCACAAATGTCTTTATTTTTAAAAATAAATAATTTGGCATTAAAGTATTAAGTTAAAAAATAATTTCAATTGATTTAATAGAAATAGTATATCAATATCATTATTATGCTAACATTTTATGGCATTTTCTATTATTCTGTAAATAAATTCGTTAAAATAAAAATAAGTAAATATATAAAAGAAAAGTAATTTTTTAATCGTATTTACATATATTTATGTCTTTCTGTGATATGATTCCATAAATTACAATCACGGCTAAAAACAATTTCATTTTACAAAACATTTCTAAATGTCAGAATGACACAAATTCTACCACAGAGTCATAGAATTCGATATTAAAAATGGATATCAAATCAGCTGCCTTAACATATTTGCTACCATTACAAAATACACTAAAAAAAATAACCTACCATTTCCTTAATCTAAGTGTCGATAGTGGAATGCAAAATCCAGACAGAGGACAAATCTTTGGTAACACATAGACAAAAATATTGCTTTTCGTAGCACAATTGTGACACCAAAGAAACAATTAGCCAATCGTAGACTAACATCTAGTAAGTCTTTATATAAAAAAATACTCTTCCATTCAGTCTCTTTGATTGGTTTATTTTTTTGTGGTGGTGGTATTGGTCTGGGGCTGGGGTTCCGCGCCTAACATTATTTGAATCTCGTCTACGCTTTTTCCTTTCGTCTCCGGTATGACAAAGAAGATGAATATAAAGCCAACGAGCATAATGCCGGCAAACAACCAGAAAACTTGTCCCTGTCCGATCGATTTGTTCAATGAGTTGAAGGTGCTGGTGACCGTGAAACTGAGCAGCCAGTTGAGAGTTCCGGCGGTGGAGCCGACGAAAGCTTTGATATCGATTAAGCAGAGTTCGCCCGCCATCATCCAAGGGATGGGACCGAAGCCCAGAGAGAAAGCGATTATGAACAGGGAAAGGGATAACAACGGCAGCCATGACATCGCCTGTACGATGGATGATTCGGGACCGTGGACGCCTTGCATGAAGAAAAATACGCCGAGAGCGGTGGAGCAAACGCACATGACTAGAGCAGAGAAAAGGAGGAGAACTCTTCTACCCAGTTTATCGACCACCAAACTGGAAACAAAGGTAGCGATCACTTGGATCACGCCGATAATGATAGTGGCAATAGCGCTCGGGATGGCCGCACCGGCGCTCGCAAATATAGCGGACGTGTTGAAGATTACGGCGTTGATACCAGATAGCTGCTGGAACAACATCAGAGCGTAGCAGATGAGAATAGCTTTCAGCGCCGTCTTCTTCGTGATAGCGGACAGAAATGATACCGGGTTGTTTTTCGCCTCTTCAGCTTTGTTGATCAGGGTATCCAATTCAGTATCGACGTCGTAATTCCTACCTCGGAGTCTGATTAGAGCTTCTTTCGCTTCATCGTTCCTGCCCTTCACCACTAAGAAGTTGGGGCTTTCGGGCATGAAGAAGAAAACGATACCAAATATAATTGGAATGATGGTACAAAGAATGTTGAAGACGAATACACTGGTGTAGCTTCCTACGACGTAGGAGAAGAGGATACCGACTGTGACCATCAACTGGAAGTAGCTGCCGAGGGTGCCGCGTATGGAGTCCTGCGCTATTTCACTGGTGTATGCGGGGGCGGTGACGCAGAATGCTCCGCCGGCTATACCGGTTATAATTCTCCCAGCCATTAGCATTCCGACGTTGGTTGCAAAGGTAATGAGAAGCCAGCCCAACGTGAAAGGAGCTACGAGACACAACATGGTCTTCTTCCGTCCCAGAGCGTCCATGATGAGTCCGATGGGGAAGCAAACAGCTGCGGCGCCGAGGTTGATGAGCGATGACACCCAGTCGCCCTGGGATTGAGAGACTTCGAAATCATAATCGGTGCTGTTGGCTTGTGTGATTTTGAATATGACTGGTGAGGACCAGCCGAGCATAGACCCGGCAGCCAACGCGCCCAGGGTGGCTGAAAACAAAACAAAATGTGTTTTTTATGAAGTTTAATGGTGTATGTGTGCTGGCTGAAGATGATTCCGATGCGGAAATAATAAAAAATAATATTTTCATCATGGCCTTTGCCAATGTGGCGCATCACTAAGTTACCCATCAAATCATATGATATGATAGTTACCCGTCAAAGCTGCGATATACTGGGGCAGCTTGCGGCCTCCCTCTCCGCGCGGCTCCACCAGCGCCGCCTGCGACACTCCGATCTCGGCCATGCCGTTATTTCCTTGTGTCTGCTGAAAGAAGGAAAATAAACATATTAGTTAGTACAGTTAAAAATGTTAACAAAATTAATGCAACACAACTTAGTGAAATAGTCTAATAATTAAAAAAATATATATCTAATTGAAAAAAACACATAGTAAAGCTTCTTTATATTAATTTCGTCATTTATAATAATACTAGCTGTCGCCCGCGACTCCATCCGCGCGCAGTAAAAAAAACTTAATAGCGGTATGAAAAATAGATAATAGCCGATTCTCAGACCTACTGAATATGAATATAAGATTTCATAAAAATCGGTCAAGCCGTTTCGTAGGAATACGGTAACTAACATTGTGTCATGAGAATTTTATATATAAGATTTTTATCATTTTTATAAAACACATTGTTACTATAATGTTCATTATTATTCCAAATTTACCAAGAATTTTGAAAATTGAATTTTGAAATTTGTAATGATAGTAACAGACATATCAACCAAAAAGCTAATCACAATTTATGTAAATAAAGCTTAAGTATTATTAATGTATTGTATTTATAAATATTATTAACATAGTTATATTGTTAAAGGCTTGGTTGATAAAATAATATATATCTGTATGCAGGTACAAATTGAGCCAGAAATGGGAGCTGGTTCACTGATCTACTTCACACATGTGAACCTTGAGATGCAGGTCTGCAGGTCATAAATTTTAGTTGAGTTACCCATGTCTTATTTCTAGTAAAACATTAATTTTATCTTAATATTTAATTATGCATGATTTAACGTTATCTAAATGAAAACTGCACTTACATTCTAAAAATTAACCATTATTATTTTTAGTTCAAGTCAAGTTCACATTATTTTACGTTGTAAAGATACTGTTTTGAGTTAAAACTTATTTTGATCCACTTAATATGTAACATTCTTATTAAAATTAATTTATGGTAATTGTAATAATTTTAATAAATGTACTGTAAAATATAACGTTATTGTTTAGAAACACACCTATTCTATCTCTCCATTAGACAATTATTTACGAAATGATATTAACAAAAATATAAAAGGTTTAGATATGTTTACCTCATTTTGAGATCTGCTAGGACCAGCCTCACTAAGTAATGGTTCAGTTTCAGGGTTACGACGCTTACGGAAACAACCAAATAGATTAACACGCATTTTATATATGTAAGATTATTGTAAAGAAAACACTACTCATTATTCATGTAAAGGAAAACGTTTGCTTTGTTTGCCAAAACATTACGCAGCTGACTTTCTATTATTGATAGATTGATGACGTCAACTTGACGTAGCGTTCGTAAACGTCATCCGTCAGTATAATTGCCATAAAGAATATTATTTTTTATTTTTTACTGCGAAATTTGAGTTTGTTTGAAGCATTGTTATTATTTTTATTTAAGATTAAAACTTTCTAAGAACTCTTTCAACAAATTTAAAGAATAAAATAAACATTTAAGGCACAAGTTTTTTACGCCTATCAAAATATAATAGCAATTGCCATAAGCTGTGATATGATTTTTTTTACAAAATTATACAATATTGTTTACAATATAAATACTTTTTTTATTGCATAATATTGTAATTTTGTTTATGATACAGTTACATCTTAAAAGAAGGCCTTATATATATAGGAGTATCCATAACCAACGAGCTTGTACGCTCGAGTTACAAATGAAGAAGATTCAGAGGTGAGGATGGATCGCGCTAAACAGGAATAAATTATTTCTGTTTTCCTTGTGGATTAAATTTGTGTTAATAAACAAAAAAATAATTATGACATGTTTTGTTTCTTGTCTCGTGAATAGCGAACTGAATTTGAGAATTTAATATTTTGTGCATTTGAAATTGCTGTCACGCGATGTGGTAATTATTCTGTCCTTGACTTTGACAATTTAAAAAATGGCCAATGGCATTTTAAATGGCAATTTAAAAACGAAGCAATGGCCTGCACTCGGCAGCGCTCCATTTTACAAAGACAAAATAGGTAAATACTTGGTATATTATGAAGGTAACAAAAGACGATACCGTTTCAATAGTAATTTTACAAAACACTGTATTGAACGTCAATACCATTGAAAGTGGAATATGTTACCATATGTTTCCATTGCCAGTAATTCGGGGATAATAAAAAAGTAAGATTTTGGCATATTATTGGTATTTATTTGTATCAATAAACGAATGTTTTATTGGGGGCGGTGCAACTAAAGTTTATTGCTCATTATCGGCAAGAGGTTTATGGTTATAGCTCGTATTACGATTTATCTAAAACAATGTACCTACTATATATATTTTATTATTATTTGTTTCTTCATTAATTTATTTATTAACATGGTGGACTAACATCTTATAAGTATGCTATTATTATCAGATATGGCTGCCGATTTGAACTGCCTTTGCTTTGTTATGCATGATTATAGCAACATCTTTGTTTTAACGGTGCACTTGTTTTTATTTAACGTGAATAATAAATGTCCACTACCACGCGTCACAGCGATATATTTTTATTCACAACCCATTGTTAATTTCATGTTTTGTCGCCGTTATCATTAAGAATAATATTATAATTATCATCAATAATAAACATCATCAGCTCACTATACGTCCCCACCAAGGGGCTCGGAGCCAACCCTAAGTTAGGGGTGACTAGGCCATAGTCAACCACGCTAGCCCAGTGTGGGTTGGTTGACTTCACAGATATTGAATTTTTTCTCAGATATGTGCAGGTTGCATCATGATGTTTTCCGTCACCGTAAGAACGTCGGATAAATGTAAATATGTAAATCAAAAATCATGGTACATCATACTAATGTTATAAATGCGAATGTGTAATTGAATGGATGGATGGACAGATGTTTGTTAGAAGGTTTCTCCAGAACTCCAGGGCTCAACGAATCTCGATGAAATTTCGCACAGATGTAGAACATATTCTAGAAGAACACATAAGCTACTTATTATGTTTTTTGGAATTCCGCGCTGACGGAGTCACGGGTGACAACTAGTTATGTTTTGACATTTTTCTACGGAAGTAAAAAAAGCGATAATTACTTTTTAAACGAGCAAGGAATTAAGATAACGATTAGTTATTATCATTATTTTTAATCTTTGAAACAAACGAAAATAAAGTAAACATTTTTTTAACCTGCACAGACGACCAACTGCTGTGAATTCTAAAGAAGGTAAAACACAGAGTTCTGTATATTAAGCTTTTGATTTATTTAAGTAGTAAATAGACCGGATTCTTTGGAGATTTTAAAAGACTTCCCGCGTCAAATCGTGACTATGCGCGGCAATAACTTACCGTTTGGGCAAATGTTGCCCGTTTGATCTTTGTTGTTTATGGCTTGACAATCAGAGGAAAAAGGTTTGTTTATATTAATATTTATAACCTAAATTTCTGGTCTTGGTGGATACTACAGATTGATGGGGAAAGTAGGTTTCCTTAAAATGGCACCTTAA
The DNA here is from genome assembly GCF_912999745.1 of Papilio machaon. Taxonomy (NCBI): domain Eukaryota; kingdom Metazoa; phylum Arthropoda; class Insecta; order Lepidoptera; family Papilionidae; genus Papilio; species Papilio machaon. Next base: position 1,097,901 of record NC_059997.1, read on the forward strand.
AAGTGTTCACCTTAAATTTTGTATTTTTTATTTTATTTTATCATAAACTATTTGGAATGTATCCGATATGTGATCCGATATGTACAATAGATAAAATGAAAAAGTTAATCTTATCATTTTAAGAGACAAGGCATTTGCTGAAAACAAAGTCATTTTACTTGTCCATTTACGAATTAGCAAAAAGACTGAACAACTTATACATTTAACATGTCATGTATGAACGGACAAAAACATTAAATTAATCAAACTATCAGTACATCACATATATCAGAAAGTGATCATGATTTCATTAGTTTTACGACTAATAGATAGGTACATAATTTAAAAAGTCCATAACAGTAATATTAAAATGCGAAGCCACTATACAAATATGCTATAATGTAATAATTTCTCATATGTTTACAAACAACCGAAGATATAACACCTCTTTGCATTCCTACGTTTAATGGAATTAAACTTTTACTACTTTAAAGAAATTTTTATAACCTAAAATTATGCAAATATTACAAAGACCTTGATACACATTTTATAATCCTTGACACAATAAAATATTTATAAGCATTTTTGTCGATTAACCTTTAATTGGTTATGTGATAAAAAACAGTACTTATCATATTATTATTTTTAATTATACTGTCAATAAATAAAAAAAAATTACAACGCCTGACGTAAAGAGTAATTACGTAGTCGTTCAGAAATTTTACGATAAAACATGTTACTGATTTCACAGAACCAGCCGAGCCCCCCGACTTAATTGCGCGGCAAAAAGTTGTTTCTGATGCATCTCAACGACGCCATTGCATTCCGATCGCCAACCGAGAATCTTCGAGAGGTTGTTGATATAATGAGATAGTTTACTGGCTAGTAAACTATTTAATTTTTAGTTTTGAAATTAAGGTGACAAAACGTCAATTAATTTTATCGCTTAAACTTGGCATGCTTATGTGCGAGCATAAAAACCACATTTTCCCGTTAATTTTTTTCAACATTTAAAATGTTTGTATAGTTTTTCGTTCGTACCAAACTATCAATAAATTTGTTTAGAAAAATAGCTCTTTCAGTCATATCCACATACACGCTGCATTTCAAGTTTGCAAAGGCTGAGTATCATCAGCATTATAAAGTTTCCATAAAAAATAACCTTAATGATCGTATGTATTCGGATCGTACATGCTCAAAATGCTTACACACTTTATTTTTTTATTTTTTAAAAAACAAAGCACAATGAGTCAATTACTTCTGTATTAATATCAATTAATAATGACACGATTTTAAAACTCATTCGCAGTACATTTCCACTAGAAACGTTCATAAAGTAGCTAATAATTATCTCAGTTTTCTCAAAAGGAATTAGAGAGATGATAAAATATTTTATACAAATAAATCGTTAGTGGAAAATCACGCTCTTAAGTTTATTTTGTTTGCGACATTTCTGCAAAACTGGGAAAAGTATTTTGCCTAGTTATGATGAATAACTTATATTGTCTAGGTTTTATGAACCACTATATTAATTCTATAGTTAATAGGGAGATTCTATTGAGTTATTTTTTTGATTGATACCTAGCTGTCGCCCGTGACTCCGTCCGCGTGGATTAAAAAAAATCCGTGTGTTCTTCCAGACTAAGTTCTACATATATGCCAAATTTCAGCGAGATCCGTTCCCGTTGAACGTTTGTTCTGTAGATACGTTCTAACAAACATCATCCATCCCTCCATTTAAAAATTCGCAGTAAGATGTTTATAATTACCGGTATAGAAAGCATCACATTTGAAACGATGGCTGTTGTAATCACTTGCGCGGGAAATATCGGCAACGCACCGAGCGTTAGAAAACTAGATGTTGCACTTGAACCGAACATGTTTGCGAACTTGTTCGTTGTTATATAATGTGTGTTATACGAACAAAACACTGAGATTTTTAGTGTAATCTTGAAACAATACTTGTATCTATTTGCTCAATATTTAGTTCGCTGGAGTGCATCTCAAGCTTCAAGATAATGCGATAATATTTTCACTCAACTAACATTGACAGGATAATACTGATATGATTACGAAAATACTACATTTGGTAAGAGACAAAGATATGTCAAGATAATAATGTTTGTAACTTATATCAAACTAGATTTTACCCGCGACTCCGTCCGCGCGGAATAAAAAATAGAAAACGCGGTAAAAAATATCCTATGTCCGTTTCCTGGTTCTAAGCTAATTGCCCACCAATTTTCAGTCAAATCGATTCAGCCGTTCTTGAGTTATAAATAGTGTAACTAACACAACTTTCTTTTATATATATAGATACTGAAGCATTTTGCCCTACTATCCATACATCTATTTCTCGACCATTAGAAAATCCCTAGCCACCAATTCAATGCCATCAATTGATACTTAATTATATGGAACGTGTTAAAACCTGTCTAATCCGGTAATAACAACGAAGTAACAGCCCGAGCCGAGGCTCCTGAAGGAGCCCTCGAGTCTAGTTACTCTTAAACGAGGTTTAGGCTAAGCGCCATCTGCGCCCGGCCACCTCAAGCCCGGTGAAACTGAACAGTGACTACTCAGTAACAAAAAAAAATTCCTAATACTTTTCATTAGGAAATGATGGGAAGGGGAAGTGGATTAGATGGAGGAAGTTACGTATAGAAAGGGGATATATCCTCTTTCTTTGGACCCCTCCTCGGTTGAATAAATGTAGGCAACTAATCTGCAATTCCAGATGTTCATGAGTAGTGGTCGCTTCGCTATAAAAATAGGTTTTTTTATATTTTCGAATACAGTCAAAATCTGTTATAACGACATCGAAGGGACTACTCATATTGAGTCGTAAAAACCGATAGTTGTAACAACCGGTGACAGGTATTAATAGGAAAGATATGTAATAACATTCAGCCAGGACCTTTGATTTTGGTCAATTTAACCGGTATGTTGTTCTAAACGATGTCGCTATAAACGGTTTTGACTGTATATGTAGATATTTCATTATGAACGTGGAAGTAACAAGTAGTAATTATTATTATTATTAATTATCCAGTTGATGCAAATAATAGTTTTTGTTGCGAACTCTATACTCGTAATCATATGTTAAATAACTTGCCGACGTTGTTATATACCTACTGCATGATAATATTATGACTTCAATAAATTATATCTTTACAATACTAGATAATATTCAGAGCTGGGACTCTATTACTTTAAAATTATAAGATACTAGCTGTCGCCCGCGACTCCGTCCGCGCGCAGTTAAAAAATGGGGGGGGGGGGTTATGAAAAATAGATGTTGGCCGATTCTCAGACCTACTGAATATGCTCACAAAATTTCATGAGAATCGGTCAAGCCGTTTCGGAGGAGTACGGGAACGAAAACTGTGACACGAGAATTTTAAATATTAGATTTTGGTGTCATTAAAAATTTATAGATTTTTTTATAGCCTTTATTAATAAAAGTTAATTATTAAACGTCACATGTGTGTGTTTTTGGTTCTTTTGTTTGTACGAAAATGTACCTTGGGGTAAGTCTTTTAAAGAAATTAAATTAAAAAAAAGTTAAAACTTTATGGTTCTTCAATAGTTATAGTAACAAAAGTTCGAATGCCGAAATTAGGTTATTATGCAGATTGAATTAAAATAACAGAACATAGATATAAAACAATCAATTAATATTGCCTTGGTCGTTCAGGACTTATGACTGTACGTCCGTACGGAAACGGACGTATTTGACGCAGTGCAGAGGCCGACTACTTGTACACTTCTCAAAACAATCAACAAAAGACAAAATATGAATACATAATTTGTGAAGTATGGTAGGAAAGATTAGTAACTCAATCTAACAATAAACTATTCAAGTAAACGTGAGTTTCTGAGACAAAAATTTCATTTTTTCATTCTCAATATTATTATTATTATATTCTCTTTAAATTCTAATTTTAAAACATATTGTTACCCCTGTTTTGTCAAAGATGACAGGGATGCTCGCACGGACTTAAAAAAAAAAGTAGCCTATGAGTTCTTCCAAACTATGTTCTACATCTGTGCCAAATTTCATGAAGATCCGTTGGGCCGTTCTGGAGATATCTTCAACCAAACATCCATCCATCTAAACATTCGCATTTATAATATTAGTAAGATCATAAAGTTCCTACCAATCAAATGCGACACTTTTCAGAATTCAATGTGACGGAGACAAATGCAACCTCTATACGTAGTCATACGGCTTCAAACTCGCATGTTACAGCGCTACGACATGCAACGCTAATTACGTTGCTCGAATGCGGATTTCTATGTTTTTATATATAGATGTACCGCACATCAGTTTTGACATCATGTTGATTACTTGTCACATGTAAACATAAGATAGGGCTTATGATTTCGTAGTTGTTGCATAAGAGTTTAGGCAATGTAAACCTGCTGTTAAAATGTATACATTTTAGTGTAGTCGTACACCCCTTGTAAATTTTGAGCCAAAGTTAACTTTACAAAAATTATTATCAGTTAAAAAAATATGTGAATCAAAAAAACCTAGTAATAAATATAGGCTATGTCACTCGGGGATAGTGTAGCTTTCTAATAGTGAATGAATTTTTCAATACGATTCAGTTGTTTCGAAGCCTATTCAATGCAAATAAACAAACAATCAAATCTTTCATGGTTACAATTTTAATATAAATATATATCTAACCCGGAAAGGGTAACAGATATAAGAGGATTTATAAATTTGTTGTCTTACACATGGTTTACAACAAATAAAAAGAAAACTACGACAAGGTCGAAAGAATTATAAGAGATAAAATAATCTTGATAATTCAGAAAAATTTATGTACAGTGTTTCAACACATTTTATTTAAAATATGTAGGATGATTTAAAAAGATTAAACATTTTTTTATTGTTAACGCGATTAAAATTTTTGGGCTGCTTTAAATGATTTGTGAAAAACAATGAGTTGTGAAAAACAATTCAAGGTATTTTTGCCCGACTAACAGGAGGGTGGTTGTGTAAGCATGTGTATTACATTGTAAAAGCCTGTAGCATAATGTACTTGTAGATTTTAAAGTGGGAAATGTTTCGTATTAATCCCTCAAAAAGTCAGTTGCTTTGGGTTTCATTGCAAATATATCTATTCGATTTATTTTTTATTGTAAATAAACTAAAAAAAATCAATACTAATTTAATAATCTTTCTATGGTTTAAAAGAAAAACTGTAAATCAAAAGCGATATCCGAATTCAAATAAATTGGTATTTCAGTATTTCATAAACTACCTACTATGTTATATTTTGAATTAAAAATATTTTCCGTTTGTGACAGTAAAAAAATTACTTCAACTCACCTCACGTAACGTTGAAAATGACTGGAAAAATTAAACGCGAATACACTTATATAAATTTCTGGCTGGAAATAAAAAACCGCGAAGCACACCCTAATATTTACAATAAAAAAACAATCGAACTAATGCCATAGATTACTTTCGACTTATTTTTTTTTTTCGCGTAAAGAAAAAGGTTGCGTCGTTTGCGGCCTATTTTCCTGAATCTCTTGTCGACACTGACCGCGAGCGCGGGACAACCGTCGTTTGGACTAACGCGCCGCAAATAAAGTCCCTAACGCACGTGCGATTCTAAGATAAACGATAATTTAATCTCAATTTAATCGCGGTGAAACAAGGTAGAATTCATATCCGATAACTGATTTAATATTCAATTAAATTATATATGTATGTTCTGGCTTTATATTTTCTAATACCTTTTATTACAAAATATATAGTTTTCTACTTGTGTTTATACAGTCAAAAATCAGCCAGATTTTCAATGAATATTTATTTATTTTTTTATAAAAAATTGTTTAAATTAAATAAAAAATTCGAATTATACCAATAAATGTTCCTAGCTATAGAAATGGGTATCGGGTAAGGTAGCGGCTAACATGTTTGTTATTAATAGCTTACTCTAGAAGAACATAACACGGACGTTGTCAATTAATATTCTAGGTTAGATCTAGGGGGAGCTAGGACTAAAAATTCTTTCTTTAATTTTAAATCAACATTTGGTCCAACTTTTCAAATGAAAAAAACTGACAAGTAGTTTTTAAGTGATATCTACTTACTATTTTGACGAAATTTTTATGTCTGTTTTATATTTTTATTACTATAGGGGGGAAACCATAGCATATTTATTACTTTTATTGGTTGAAAATCGAAAGTGTGTGGGAGGCTTAAAGCTGCATTGCAAGAACCATGCAGGGCGAGTATGTGACATACAACATGACGCACTCCATTGAAAGTCGCAGGTAATCGCCGCGAACGGATTTGCTCGAGTTTGTCGTAATTTGTAACACTACCGAGAAATTGATCATTTCGTAACACACCTTCGCGTTACTTTCAGAATTCCTTCACATAATTGTTAAAAGTTACTTAGAATAATGTTACTCAAACAGGATTTTTAAAGTTAATTTTCGTTACTAAATAAACTACTTTTATGGTAACTTTGTCTGACGAAAAATCTTAAATCTAGATTTCAATACACCAAACAAAAAAATTAAAAAAAAACAACGATGAAAACTCTTTATAATAATTACAGCGATCAATTACCAAAAGAATATTCCATGAAAAGAAATAATTGCAAAACATTCTTTTTAAATGTAAAAAACCATACGAGGAATTTTAATATATGGTCACAGATAATACAATACCATACTAGTATTGTGCAGATAATAAAGAAATTAAGTAACGAATTCGAAACACGCGTCATTTTATGTTTTTAAAATATTTTATCTGAGCACATAAGCACACATAATTAGGCATTGATGTGTTGTTCATTTGAATATTTTAATCCGAGTCGAGTGTAATATTATTATTTAGTAATACTTACATTTTTATATGTCTTAATGATCACATTTTCGGTCACTTTTCTGTCTTTATTATTGGCAATGTCTTTGTCTATTTATCCAAGGTTAATCCTACATATTAAATATTTGTCTCAGGTAGAAACGTTTCGGTAATAATAGTAAATATTATAGACGTGTTGAACATATTTGTTTTTAATGATTCCATATTAGTTATCACATACAGGTTTTGTAAATAGGTGCATTAAATTTCTAGACAAGGATACCTAGACCACTGAAAGTGTGGACTTGACCCTCGGTTCCCAAAATTCGTTGTCCGTTTTTCTAAGATGTCGCGAAATTCGATTGAATTTTTATTTTTACATTTGAAGTTGGCAAACGTGCAAGTAGGGACCTGTTTTACTTAAAATAGCGAAATGAACGCTGTCCTTAGACATCTGAAAGAAAAGAAGACGTATAAAAAGAGGACATTACCCCTTTTGTACGTCCTCTCCCACTTTAAGTTCACTCCCCCTTCCATTCTTTCTTTATTAGAAAAGTTATGGAATAATTAGAAACAGTCATTGCTCGGACAACGCCCCCTTAACGATTCAACAGAAGGTCTGTGTTGGACTCCAATGTTATCTATCCTAATATAATCATATAAGCGGAAAGTTTACATTATCATCAATTGACTAACCAATAGCTAGTAGTGACGTCACAAATCGCCTGCGTCTGCACAGATAGGTTACAGTCAGAGCGAGCAAGTTTCCGCTGACTCCGACCCGCGGTCAGTCTGTGGTACATTTCCTCGTATGTACGCGACTTATCTATTTGAACGTTGGATTTATTCTCCGATCAATGTAATATTTAGATAACGCATGTATCTATCTATTATCGATTCGCGAATGGTTTATCATCTAATTATTAGACAATCTATAAGTTGATGGATTTGGAGTGGAAATATTTTTGCATCATCTTACAATTGTTGATAGGAAACTTAGTTAATTGTATAGTTATATATAGTCAAATATAATAACACTTCTTAATCGTATTTATCAACAGAAAATTGTTTTATTTAACTATGTTCGTTTCAACAAATCTACATAAGACGGTGTTATCTAAAGATGGCAGTAAAGATAAATTATTTGACGTTATTTCGTTTATATATTCGCGTGGTAATTACGAAAATAACAAAAACAACACATTGTAACAATGTTATTTTGGAAACATTAGCCTCGTGATAATTATTCGTTTTTAAGTTTTTCCGGAACAAGCAAACAATTAAATCTTTTTATTATCATCAGCGATAGTTACAAGAACAGTTACTCAGAAAATTCATGTTATAGCGATGAGTTTTGTTTTCTACTTATACAAAAACATGTTATCATCCCTCTCATTATTTCATAATAACTTGAGAAAGCAATATGTTTTAAGACAGTGGAAACTCAGGGTTAAAATTATGTAATCAAAACAAGTAATAAAAAAAATGTCACGTTACTATTTTCGCACAAGAATATACCAGAAAAACCTGTTACATGATTTAGTTAATACTTCTTTTTAAAAAAATAGCGCGCCACGTAGAAATATATATATTTGAATGTAAAAAATGACTCATAATTGCCGTACTCAGTTAATTAGAGAGTAAGGGAGGGCCTTAGTATCAATTTACCATACTTAACCTACACTAATTGGATCCTCTCTGTGTGGGAAAGTAAATAAGAAAGACAGAGAATTAAAAAGCTGATGAAGGGATATATTGCCAATCAATATCCACATTTATTTAAAAAGTCTTGGGGGCGCTTCAATCGCCTTCTTTATTACATCATCTTGCAATATACTCAAAGAAATTAGATACCTATTTTTCCGCCATATTGTGAGGATTTTTATATTTCTTGTCAGGCTATCATATAGATATATGAATATAAAAGATTACAAACAGTTATATTTACAGATATAACCGTTTCTAGCGTGACTATTCCAAATAAAATATGACCTAGCAAAATAATTATTAACAATCTGGCTTTATACATTTCAGGTAGTCTCAATTTTGCCCAAAATTATTTAGTAATGTCAACTAAAATGACCTTGGAACATTTTTCCAAAGCAAGATTATCTGCTATATTTATCGAAGCATGTGGTAAATCAACTATTTTATAAAGGAACACTCCAAAACCTATAAACCAGTCTTGTTCTTTTTGCATTTGATCGCTTGTGGCATTTAATAATACGGTCATACGTCTTTTTTTTACGTTTTTTTTTTAAATCTATAGAAGAGAAAAATTAAGAATTATTCTTAAAATTTAGATCAGAGCATTCTTCTGTATTTTGTGTAACTTCTGCTAATGTCCCGACCAACACTATTGTTGCAAAATTATTATTTCAAAGTTTTGTTATTAAGTTATCAATATAACTTAAATTGGTATTAAGTCAGTTTATATTCACTATTAACCTTTCAAATTAATTTGATTTTCATTTATCTACTTGTAAAATTATTTGGCGATTTTGTACATTTTGCAATTTTAATTCTGAATGCTGAAAAAAGCACTAAATTATAACTTAGCAGTCTGAATGCCATTATAATTCTAATTACTTTAATTCCGTTTATATTTTTGAGTGATTTTATATAAAAAAGGACGTATTATAAATAATGGATCACGTCTTATAATTAATTTGATCTCATGAATTTGTAAGACAATTTATTGAAACTTTTAAATACTTAAAAAAATCGCTTACCTCGTCATAAAATTCCGGATGATATTTCATAGAGACCATCAACACACTATCCTTCATCATTTTCTTCATTTTATTTTTTTTATTATATTAATCACAAAGTTTTTATTTTTATTTAAAACGATGGGAATTCGAGAGCTTTCTACCACTACGTTCGGGTTCGGACTAGCGTCCGCATTATGCGGACATCGTTTTTATTCAGAGATATAATATGGATTTTCCTTAAGAGCATTTTCATTCGTTTATAAAGATATACACATGTTCAGAATAATAATATTATTTTGATAAAACCCAAGCAAGTGGGCTTGTCATCTACGCAAGTAAACTTGTTTGATTTCAGCCAGTAATATATTTTCCCATTTTTTTTTTCATATTTTAATTCTTGCCAAAATTGATAATGACTACCTAGATTCATTTTGAAGAAGTTTTCAGATAAGTATTATAAAACTAAACAGATTTTTTGGTTAATAATTTCATATTTGCTAGCAGAAGTTTGCTTATTATTTTTGGGTAACAAAATGGCTCTTGATGTTATTCAATCATACCAGTATATAGAAGCTGAGGTTCCAAATCAGTATTTAATAGCTTAAGTGTTGAAGATACATTTCTTTCCAGCCAGTGTTATTCGAAATTTTGTATACTATGTACAAAATTATTCTTTTTTTATTCTGTTCTCTTTACAAATGTATTGCGGTGTATTTTGATTGTTGATTTTATCCAATTCAAGTAATTTGATTTAATAGTGTAAAGCAGGCGGAGCGAAACGCACATACGCATGGCCACGTGCGCCTGCATTATGACTCGGTACATCGTAAATTTGAAATATATTTTCAATAGGAACTTTAAACGCTTTTTTGGAGACATTTTACTTTTACGTTACGGTATACTCACTTTTATTGCATCCGTAAAGTAAGGAAGGCAGCCGTTGCTCAAGAAAAGGGTTAGCTGATGATCAGAGGGTGAGGGCTAGTATTCAAAACTATTTTTTCCCATTTGATTAATTGAGTTCATAAAATTTAACAATAATCCCATTACCACGTGTGACCACTACATTTTCGATCGGTAGGCCGATCGGCCCAACGGGAAACACCCAATATATGTCAAAGTATCACGACAGTCAAAACACACAGCAAAGTAACTCGGGCAGGGCGTACACTTCGCAATCAGAGAGTGTGGCATTCGACAAACAAGCCCAACGATAAACAAACCTATCAAATAATCCATTGTTATTGTTTCCATGTTGTGATTGAAAATGACTATTCCGTTAACAACAAAATTGCAATATTTGAAGAATAAAAAACAGACATAAAACAAGAGACAGGCATCATCTCTCTGGCTTTATCCCACTCAAGCAGGATCAGCGCACAAGGTTTTATAAACCTTAAAGCTTTGGTTTAATAAAACAAAAGACAGTGTAATTTTAAATTTGTATGAAAGTCAGCGAACATTATGAGATAAAATTAATATGTTACAGATTTTTTTAACAATATTTTTCTGTATTTTTTTCGTGATTTGCATTTTAAAAGTGTTATTTGTTGGTGTCACTAAAGTTCATCTGATTATTAAAAGCACTATATCTTGTTCGTCTAGTCTAAAATATATAAAATTATAACCAGTTACACTGGTCCTATTATCATATCACATATATGTTTCTTGTATCTACCATATTTTACATATTAACTTACTATGTTAAAAAAACAAATTCAAAGCGATATCTGCAAATTTGCAAATATATCTAGTCTCTTCATTGATCACTGGTTTTTATGAGTTTATAATGTCGAATTTATTTAATAAAAATGTCTCCAAAACTCCTGCTTTATAAGAAAACTAGTTTTCGCCCGCAACTCCGTCCGCGCTGATTAAAATTTTTTATTAATTGGTTTTTCGTTTTCAATACGTAATTTGTACGAAATATGATATATTATTTTAATATTACACACAGATACTCCGATTTAATATATATAAGTAACTAAGTTGATTCCATCGTACTTACTTCGCTTGACATTGCTTTCGAAAATTTATAAACTGACTGTTAATTCCAATGCTCGTAAATAATGTAGCTCTCAACTTAATGCACCTTTGATTACATCGCCTATCGGCAATTTTAAGTTGATTAGTTGCTGTTCCTAAAGTAATAAATCTAGATTTAGCCTTCTTCTACATCAAGTTGCAAACTACTAGATCTAAACAACTTTAACTGGCAATGAAAGTAGATAACTTTCTTGATTGTAACCACGAGATAAATGTTATTAAAGTATTGATTGGAAGGATTTATGGTTTTAACCCGAGGTTGCGATTTAACGAGACTTTATCTTTGCTATATAATGTTTATGTTTCTTGCACTATCGTGAAATTTTATGTAGGTACAAGATAACAAAGTATATAAAGGTTAGCAAGTATTAGTTGGTACAAACTTCATGGGGTTTTACCATCAAATCTCAGTAAGATAATATTAGGGTGAATAGATATATTTAAATTTTTGTTTCCACATACCGAGAAAATATATAAAAAAAGAAACAAATTTAAGGATGAAAGAAACAAATTATTTAACTAAATTATGTATACATGGCTTCTATACAAACTGACCCATCTGTCATCCGGGCAAAGGGACAGTGTACGACTTCTGTGTGTTAAAGTGGCATTTATTATAATTGTCATTTGCTCCAATTTAAAATAATATTTAATACATCGACGGGGATCGCCATTTGCATTTACCCAGACCACACTGACATGAGAAAAGATAAGGCAGTAGACATAGGTCAGATGCAAACGTACAGTTTTCGATGAAGTCAAACGATAACTCCAAATAACATTTATTACGTAGATTAGTATATATATTTATTAAATATATATTTAAATACATTGTAGTTTTGTAACATTGTCTGCTAATACAAATGTTTCTTCTTCTAAAATAGAATCTATTTGAATTCTATAAGAAAGCAATGTACTTTCCGTTGTACGAATGTGTTCGGGAAATAAGACCAAAATATCGGTTATCGCATCATCAAATGCGTCATTCTATTCCCGAAATAAAATAAGGCATTGAATACAAATTATGTTACACAAAGCAATTGTCTCAGTTTGACATCATTCGTTTTCTGTGATTAGGGAAAAAGAGTACCTAAGTAAAATTATTATGATTCGATGGATAATGATACTAGCATGTTCTAGACTGTCCTGTAAATTAGTGTTAAAACTTATTTCCTACTTTACCTCTGGTATAGCCCAACATAGATATCTGATCCGGCGGGCATAAATCTAACTAAATTATGACAGTTCACTAGCGCCTTCCCGTCAACGTCAAAAATGTGACAATCACAAGATCTTTCTTGTACTGTAGTTTGTGTGCCATTTTCTAGTGTGCCCATGTAGGTTTTACATATTTTCCGTCAGCACTAACTGCGACAGCAGCGCCTCTCTCACCGTCTCAGATATCCTTGTTTGGCTATATACATAAAACTCGTAAAAAGCTTAAACTTGTAGCATAATAAATGAGAAGCGTCGAAACAAAAACTAACTCACATTTTGACATTTTTTATGAACCATGAACTTGGGCAATAACACTACTAGATATTATAACACTTTTCCACTAAAAACAACAATGTGATTTATCAGTTTTTCTTCTGATGCTCCTCAAATAAGAACCCGTTGGTTATCTTACTTAATATTATAAATGCGAATGTTTGGATGGATGGATGGATGTTTGTTTGAAGGTATCTCCGGAACGGCTTAACGGATCTTGATGAAATTTTGCACATATGTAGAACATAGTCTGAAAGAACACATAGGCTACTAGAACACAAAGGTAATAACCTTTTTTCAAATTCCGCGCGGACGGAGTCGCGGGCGACAGCTAGTAATTCATAAGAGTAGATCTATTTTTTATCGTACACATCCTAGTAGCAAAATACAGCATGAAAATCAAAATCGGAATCAACAATAGCGTACGTGAGGACCGCGACGTACGCAGAGAGATACATGTAGGTACGTGACTAAAATCACAATATGTATCCTCTTTAGACCCTTAATCAACACAGATTGTATATATAAATGTAGATTATGTTCTAGATATAGATAAAATCTATGTGACATTTGTGTCTTTACGACGTTTACGCCTGGCTATCATTTATATGGTCTTTTAGAAGTAGTTTTTATATCTATTTTACATTTTTCAACTGTCTAAAAGGGGTCAGCTGCCCCTCCCTAAACCCCCCTAACGATGTCGAAGTTTATTAGTACAAACTACAAACATGTTGTCATTATTATCATAAATATTATGGACACGAAATTTAAGTAAACGAAAGGCCGTGGGTTTCTAAACCAAAATGTCTGTATAAAACATATCGTCATCCCTGTCATTGTCTTTGACAAAACAGAGATAACAATATGTTTTAAACATAGATTTTGGTCTCAGAAACCCACTAGTGAATATTTTTCTTTGTTTTTAATTAAATTTAAACACTTGAATACTTATTGCTATTAAACTTATTGATTAAAACAAAGTAAAAACTTTATGACAGAGCAAATTTAGTGAATTATCCGATTTTGAATGACGACAGGTTTAGTCATCAGAAGTCAGTCACTGTAAACACAACTATGTAATTGTGTCGAAATTCTAATGATTACGTTATTTGCCAAAGTTGTCATAACAATGTGACAACATTATTATACTTATTTTATCAGGAAATAATCAAACTGATAAAAAAAATTGAAGAATTGAATTGAAGATGAAAGTTAATTTTTAATTTGAAACATATTTTAACAATTCAATTACTTAAGAAACCAACAAACCTGTTTGAACTTTTTTTCATTTTAGAGAATTGTATATAGTTAAATCTCTTCTTTTTTGGTCCTTCGAGTCCGATCGTAATAGACAGATAAAGTGTAAACTATGTCGACTAGATGTTTATACTGTTTAATTAATGGGATACAAATTGCATAATCTAAAATCGACTTGGCTTATATACTAGATAACCCTTGATAAATAAACAAATAGCTTTGCTAATCAATTAATGACGGACTTTAGTCGTTTAATAAAACAGTATGCAATTTCTCAATAACAAGACATATATATGTATTAGAAAGATAAACAATTACATCAGTACATAGGTTAATAAATATGATACAATGTTAGAGAGATCGCCAATCTCAATTATTATTTAGCACATAAGTAACACCATATGAATATAACTGAAAATTTTATAAAGGTAAAAGGTGTTTACACAAAGTATCTTATATACATATAAGATTAAATAAAAAAAGGCTTATCACATTGTACGGGATAAACTCCAAAACTACTTTAAACAACAACAAAAAACTACTAAAATAACTGTTAAAACAAAAAAAAAACTATATAACTTCAAACTTTCGTGGTTTTTACAAATATAATGTTCGTAAGAAACGGGATTCTTACCACGATTAGGCTGTTTGAGCTCCCGATATTTCGGCACAGTTGCATGCGCCATGTTCACGGGTTGACTGATGTTGTGCGGTAGTGTAAAAAATGTTAAAGGTAGCCGTATCGGTCTACCTTCTTTCTGATTCGGCGACCACTACCACTGTCCGCGTTCTCACTGCACATTAAGTCCGCACTCGATGTTATTTTTGTTTGTCGACAAACTACACTCACTGTGTCCACATTTGTGCGCGTACTCGAAGTCGGTTGCTGTCCAGTCTTGTTGTAATACTGGATCACTGGATTCCAGGCACTCGACAATTTAAACCCATCTTCGCGATTGAAATTTTTGCATTTAGCAATTTCAATCGCTTCTCTTACCAATCTTGGTATGTAGTGGCGTTCTGTCGCAAGTCTGTCGCAAGTTCTGTAGCAACCGACTTCGAGTACGCGCACAAATGTGGACACAGTGAGTGTAGTTTGTCGACAAACAAAAATAACATCGAGTGCGGACTTAATGTGCAGTGAGAACGCGGACAGTGGTAGTGGTCGCCGAATCAGAAAGAAGGTAGACCGATACGGCTACCTTTAACATTTTTTACACTACCGCACAACATCAGTCAACCCGTGAACATGGCGCATGCAACTGTGCCGAAATATCGGGAGCTCAAACAGCCTAATCGTGGTAAGAATCCCGTTTCTTACGAACATTATAAAAAAAAAACTAGTAAAATTACTAAAAAACGATCTTGTTGACATTTTATAACTTAAGCAAAATAGGATAGTTTTAAATACAATTACTAAGTTTTCTACACACGCAAAGACGGGTCGGATGTATAGTATTAAATAACCTATAAATAATGTTTTATTGTTATACTTATAGTTTATGGCTGAAACAATTTACAGGTGGTAAAGTACGTAATTGTCCTGGCATCCGGTTGTCTGTGAATGCACAAACATCATTCACACACAAATGTTTAACAATACTGTAATATGCGTTAGAAACCTGTATTAAATAATAAGGTAACCATAAAATAAATAATTTATTAATCTAATATATAAAATTCTCGTGTCACAGTTTTCGTTCCCGTACTCCTCCGAAACGGCTTGACCGATTCTCATGAAATTTTGTGAGCATATTCAGTAGGTCTGAGAATTGGCCAACATCTATTTTTCATTTTTTTTTTAACTGCGCGCGGACGGAATCGCGGGCGACAGCTAGTAATAATTATAAAGTTTGGATGGATTGATGAATGGATGTTTGTTACTAGTATCTCCAAAACGGCTTACGGATCTCGAATAAAATTTAGCATAAATGTAGAATATAGTCTGGAAGAACACATACTAACTTTTTTATTTCCACGCAGATGAAGAGAATGTGCCTGAAAATTCACCTTACTAAAAATTTTCTTTTATCCCAATATTTCCACATATAATTTATAGTTACCCTACACTGGTTGTGCCGAAGTGTCGGCGCATGCGCATCCTCGAACTCGGCAACACAGTCAATGCCAAGGTCGAGCGGCTAGCGGCTGACGTCACCTGCCAGTGTGGTGGAAGCAGTAGCATTATTATCATTACGCGAACTAATCGTTGGAACTAATCTCTGTTTAAATCATATTTTTTAAATATCTCCCTTTTGTCAAAGATAATGAGAGGGATGACGATATGTATACAAGAACTTTGGTCTCAGAAACCAACGATAAGTATTTTTTTAATAAGAAGCAGGTCTTCGGAAAAACTACTTTCAAGTCTAAATAATTTACAATTTGTTTTATTTATTAAGGAAATGACTAAACATATCCGTCCTTGCGAGGATTATGTCGGACTCACAACGGCTAAAAACCTTTTAGACCTTACGCAGTTTTTTGGTGGGGCTACGGGAAAGCTTTCGAAAACATCCGCGGCCCTGCTTCCTTCAGTCGCAAATCCAATCTCCACAATGGATTGTTTATAAAATAACGAAAATGTAAGGAAATGAATAAAACAAAGAAGGTCAGAGAGGAAGTGAGTGAACGCTTGAAGGTAACGGAAGTACAAGATCTCGCTTCCGAACAACACACTAAGCAAATGTAATACATTTTATTTTATACTTCCATTGTCTGTCTTCGTAAACAAAATGTGAATCATTCAAGACGATGTGATTTTGTTTTCCTTACTAGTATGTGATTATTATAATCAACAACAACTCGACGTTGATTAATCTAGCATTAATATATATCTGATCTGATTTTCTTTGATTAATGCAACTGATTGTTTTTTTAGTACCAGAAATGTACCTACATTATATTTTAGGATGTATGATATTTGGCATGTGGTCTGAATAACAAATGACAATTTTACCGTCACATTTATTTATTGACATAACTATTCTTCATCTCCCTGACCTTGCTCCACTTACGTAGAGTCGACGCACCAGGTTTCCGTCCTCCAAATCAATCCGTCTGCCGTCATCTCCATTGTCACCCCTTTCTTGATCATGTCAATCCATACTTAACGTTCTCTTTGCCACTTCATTTTCATAACTATTATTTTGTCAAAGGGAACATTGTCGTTTTTGTTGTTATTATTTATATGTAGGTTTTTTCATCAGTGTATAGACGTTAAGAATTTACCTTCAAATTACCATCACAATTTAAACTTGTTACGAACTCTGATAAAACTATCAACTACGTTAAATGCAGTACTGCAAGTAATCATAAACATGACATATTTTGACAAAGTTTTTTAAGGCGGTTACACACCTTCAGACTATTCAGTTAAAGTGGCAGATGTGAGTCGGCTTTAGTGACTAAATGAAACTTCTAGTACGAGCCTGGTATTTAAAAAATTTACGGAGCAACGTCATAATTTCGAAATATCACGTTTGAGGTGTTTCTTTTGACCCAAGGTAATATTACTTAAAAAATCTGCTGAACGGGAAACCCCGATTGCAACTAAGTAATTTGTAATTTGGGTTATTTTAACCCAGTAAGTTACAAATAGCTTGCAAGTACGACTTTGAATCCCGTATGTCGTAAGTCATTTAGTATTTTACCATCTAGATGTCAGTTTGTTTGAAGGTATCTCCAGATGTAGCACTTAGTCTGGAGAAACACAAAGGCTACTAAATAAGTTTTTTTTTTTAATTCCGCACACAGATACGCGGGCGACTGCTAGTTAGAAATAAATGTTTACAAGAGAATAAAATAAATATACAATAAACTACGGAAGATGAAAGCAGTATCCAATAATGTTCTTACTTCCTGATTATAAGGAAAGTATGTGAAAATGTTTCCATGCTGTATATCATTTTTAAAGCCTTCCTGATCACTTTAAATGGAGTTTTTATTTCGGTGACCTGTACGGTTTATTTCGCCTAAAATAACAACATTTTTTAATGCAAAGTTTATGAACAATACTTTCGTCTGTAGAATAAATATTGAAGTATTAAATTACGTGCCAAATTAAATACAGATCATTTTGGAAGATTAAATAACTAGGTAAATCCCCGATAGCAAAATCAATGGAGGAAAACATATCAAGATAATTCAGTATCTGTTTAACTCAGATATTTAACAACGGGAAGTTTTGTAAATATTTTTAATTAATTTATACATCAGTTTAGTAAGTACACATCACTTGCGATCAGAAAGGTATTCTTTCAATTTACCAGTCATTTATCAGTTCACTTTACGTACTGTACTGTACTTAATAATATGTACTTTAGTAGCTCGGAGTCTACCCTAAGACAGGGGTGACTAGGCAATAGTCAACAACGTTGGACTATTGCAGTTTGGTTGACTTCACACAGATCTTTGAATTGTTTCGCATATAGGCGCAGGCCGGATAAATGTACATATGTAAATCGATAATCGAAAAACACATTGGTACATGGCAGAATTCGTACCCAGGGTCTGTCCCAGACCAGACTCAGATTACAACTTAACCCTTGAGCCACCGACGCTCTTCGCCGCAATCGACCTCACACATAAGTGTAATAAAAACAAGAACGTTTTAGAACTGAATTATTTCAATAAAACTGGTAGCTTTCTTGTTTCAATGAATTGATTAAAAAAACGATGATTTGTGATTGATAATGCAAAATATTTTATTACAATTTTATATTAATCAGAGCCCGTTATTTTTCACATTATAACCAAAAACTATTCATTGAACTGGTACCTAATATTTAAGCTTCTTCATGTTAGAAAAAAACACAATATCTATTTATTTTCAAAATTATAGAATCATCTCTAACTAAAATTGCATGTGTAAATAGTAGGCAACTGTCATCAACAATGTTTGCACACCAATCATAGTGTTTGTAGACGTCAGACGTCGATTGCCTCACAATGGACACGCGCACTGCAAACATTGTGATACAATCTAGTAGCACAACTTACGTCACTTTAATACATTATTTTAAAGTAATCTCCACGCGAAAAACAGATTCAATATATCCGATTATTTGGTTTCAATTTTTAAATCTGAAGACTGCACAAACCTCTCCGAAACTAAGCGTAACATAAATAATGTAAGGAACATAAAATTTAATAGGCCATTTTGTTTATATCGATATAACATACATGTACATAACTATGTATTTACAAGTTAATAAAATAATAATTATCAACAACAATGAATAATAAAAAATCTAATATATAAAATTCTCGTGTCACAGTTTTCGTAAGCGTACTCCTCCGAAACGGCTTGACCGATTCTCATGAAATTTTGTGAGCATATTCAGTAGGTCTGAGAATCGGCCAACATCTATTTTTCATTTTTTTTAACTGCGCGCGGACGGAGTTGCGGGCGACAGCTAGTATAGTATAAAAAAGAATAAAAGATCCGTCTGTTGAAAATAAAACTATTGTAAATTGTCCCGATAGTTTTTTTTTTGTAGACGAGTCCTTTCAATAACGTGTAACATAAGTAAATCTTAAAGTTAAGTACATTTAGTATTAATATTTAAGTTCGTTATTATAATAATAAATAGTAAGTGTAACACAAATTGAGGTCAGTTTAGCTTTATGGAGCATCCCTTGCCATTTTTATAAATACACGACTTCATTAGGTACGAGATATGGCTTCCACTAATTAAATTGTACTGTTATGTTCTTGCAAGTTAAATAATATAAGAAAAAGAGAAATAATATGAAAAAATAATAGAAACTCGAACAAGTTTATGTTGCAAAATTTACTTACTATTCACTACATTTAAGTTACATATTTATTAGGTAAAGTTTTGCTTTGTTAGAACTTTGATAAAATGTTACATGTTGAGTTCCTGAAAAATAAATCGCTTTCTACACCTATGAAGCCTTAATTTATTAAAAATTCAATGAAAATGGAACGATCTTACATTTAAGTGGGTTTCAAAACAAAGTTTTTACAATAATTCGTGCATAATGTAGGTTAATTGAGAGCCTTAGATTTAGAATTTATTTGGTAACCTACATTTTTTATTAAAAAATCCTTAAGGTCACGTAATCGTTTAGATTTTAATTATTTTACTGAAAACATATCTTAATAACCTACTTATTATGGGCTTGCGCTAGTTATTTTCTTTTATAATTTTACGGAACTAATAATTTCAATACGATTTTTTTAATTATCAGGCATTGAATTATTTATTTATTAAACTTTTTAATTCTACGCTTATTATTGCAGAATTTCTGATTAAAAAAAATAAGCTTACCTTCATTCCCAATAGCACATTGGCGTAGGGTTGCAATTTTGCGGAATACTCTATAAAGGCGTGGCATTTAATTTGTTATAATATTTATACGGTACAGCTTTACAATTGGAAATTAAATTAAATATTTTATGAGATTGTAAACGCATGAACTTGAGTGTTGCCGCATGTTTCCTGTTATGCTACGTGTTATTACGATTATTGTGGTTTTGTGGAAATCACAATAAAAAAAAATATAGGAATTAAAAAGTTTGCGGATGTCCATAATTAATTTCACTAAGCATGTGATGTTGCTTGATAGGATGAGTCTATAAAGTGTTGCTTGATTCCTTAACAAAATTTTTATCTAGATAAATACAGCTTTATGAATACAAAACGCATTTTATAATAGATTATAACCTCAGAACGGACAAGGTTGTAAACTGCAGCTGAATAAAGCATAAGGTCATTGACTTAAACATTAAAGCAAACGATTGTTTTTGTTGTCCTTGATAATTGTAAAACGTTTATCTTAACTTTAACAATATAATAGACTTACAACACAATAAAATAATTCGTTAACGCGGAATTAATAAAAATTAGTAGCCTACGCCTTCTCTCAGAGTATTCATCGACCTCCAT
Organism: Papilio machaon; assembly: GCF_912999745.1. Classification (NCBI taxonomy): domain Eukaryota; kingdom Metazoa; phylum Arthropoda; class Insecta; order Lepidoptera; family Papilionidae; genus Papilio; species Papilio machaon. The sequence continues at coordinate 1,119,140 of NC_059997.1, forward strand.
TGAACCGTTCTGGATATACCTTCTAACGTACATCCATCCATCCATCTATCTATCCAATCATTCTAATTATTATTATTAGTAAAACAAACTTCGATAACGTGTTTCCAAATACCTATATATGTAGTACAGAGTACATACAAATGTCGTAAAACTATTGATATTTGTTTCAACAACTTCTTAGTTCTATTTTAAAAAAAAAATTAAAGAAATAAGGGTGTAAAAAATATCGCAACCGATTATGTATCAAATAACTGTATAATGTAATGAGGTTAAAGTAAATGCAATGTTGTAAAAATAAAAAAAACGTTCCACCTAGTTAAATGTGGGCCGACCTTGATGTTAACACTTACACAAAATTCGATGCAACTTTATTTTCAGTAATATTTTGTATTCAATTGTAGGATTCAAAGAATTGATTGAAATGCTAAGTAATGTAATTAACTGATATATTTTCATAATTGAAAACGTTTGTGATGATACAGGATGTGTTAGAATTTACAAATTTTAACAAGGGTAAATAATTAATACATAATGTAAATAAATCAATTTAACTAGAATAAACACCCTGTGTAAACACCATGATATTATTGAATGGAATAAGATAACTAACTATCTATATGTTACAAATTAAAAAATGGTAAATTATTATTTAAAAAAAACTAAGAGTATATTTGGTACACAAAAGCTAACAAAAGAGTAATATTTTTAGGTTAGTAAAAATAACCTAACTCGTTTACGATCGTTTTGCTCTCAATAAACGAATTATTATCGTTTTTATCGTGAATTATAGACGTGTGCCCAAAGAGCTGACCTCATTTGAAAGCTGAACTGTCCGATATCGCTTGTAGATTATTTATAAAATAAAAATGAACTTTGTTGCTACCGTTTTTTGCGTGGTAAGGTCACAATCAGTTTAACCAGACGGTTTATTACAATGCTTTTCTCAATTTTAAAAACTTTTTAAATTATCAAATAGTATCTTTGTCTTGCTTTACATTCACTTATTAGGATATGTTAATTAGTAAGTCAGCAAATTAATTAGGATCAAGAGTAGAGTGAATAGGCATCTACAAAGCTAGCGCGTGCCATCTTTAGACCACATCATCACCCCATCGGATGGGATCGTGGTCAAGCGCTAACTTTTTCAATACAAAAAAAAAAAGATCAGCGACTCCTTATCAAATTGTCATTTATTGTGTTGTGTTTTCCTGTTACTATCTACTCTTCACACTAATTACATTATCTAATACTGATATATTAAACTAATTACAGTGAAACTTGGTTAAGTGGGACCTGGATAAGTGAGAAACCTCCATAACTTGAACTCATGCTGCGGTCCCAACACTTTGGCACTGAATTACCTCTGTTAGTGGGACGAGGTAAACCTCTATATCTGGGATTTGTTCTTTCGATTTATCATCATAGTTACCTCTATAACTGAGACAGCGAGCAAATTTTATATGCATAAACCTCTGTAACTGAGATAACATTGTTTGTTTACTCATTCTTATTCTACCCACAAATTCCACACGTAATTCCAAGTACGTAAGTACAAATTTTGAGCTTCAATTACCTTCAGTTTTAGTTTCGCTTTACTATCATACAGATGTTTATTTGAAAAATGTCGAAACGAAAGCTACAATCGTTATCATTACGTGAAAAACTGAAGTTAATATCCGTTTATGAAAGTGGGAAGACACGCGAAGAAGTTTGTGCCGAATTACATTTGTATGATTACCTTTAAGTACATACTATATTTTTTTTTATTAAAACTCATTTACATACATAACACGTTATTTCATTTAATGATCGCACCTGTATAACTGAAATAACCTGTATTCTCACCTCTATTAATGGAACCCTCTGTAAATGAGACAGATATTTATTTATACCTGTATATCTGAGACACTGGGTAAGTGGAATACCTCTATAAGTGAAACGACATTGCAGGTCCCTTGATGTCTCACTTAACCAGGTGACACTGTATTTAAATATAAATTCCTTTGTGTTTATAGTTAAATTCATGGATACTTCAAAGAATGGTAAATATGTAAAATTAACATAGGAAAATGTGTATTTGTGACCCAATAACAAGTAAACAGAAAACACAATAATTTCTTACTAGATGTAGCCTGCAACTCGCGATTTAAAAAAAAAAATAGTACATACATAGTAGCCTATGCGTTTTTCCAGACTATGTTCTACATCTATGCCAAATTTCATCAAGATTCGTTCAGATGTTTCGGAGATACCTTCAAACAAACATCCATCTAAACATTCGCATTTGCAATGTTTGTAAGATTTAAAACTTTAAAAACGTACGATATACGTGTTACAGCCCGTAAATATCCTAAACAATGGATTCTATTTGCAAATGCATTCAATAAATCTTTCGATTAAACCTTAACTCGGGTGAATAAGTATCTTAATAACCTTTGTTAAGTTGATTGACATGGATCTAGGTTGCGCAACACTATTTATTCTGAATACTTTAATGTCTAATTTCAGTGCCGTTCAAATGTCTACATTATAAAATAGAAAAATATATAACTTAACTCTGGTCAGTTGCCGTTTATTGTTAATTAAAACTTCACAGATATGAATTGATACGTCACGCGCTATTTATTATTTACTACATTAGGCAGATTTGATATGTTTTTTTATTTTAAGTATTTTTCTGTATTTATTAGTGTTTCCAAACAATTTTTTATGGGAAGTTTTATTCGAATTATTATGGCTTTTTATCAGTTAAGTACTGAAATTACGTTTTCTTGACCTTTCAAGCCACTTTTGGACTTAAATAACAGAAATATTTTGTTAAATCTAACTTGTTCTTTTGAATTGAAACTAACCAATCCGTTTACGTTGTGTAGTTGTCTGGTGGAAATTACCCTTAGGCTTAATATTAATTTACACTTTTTATTTAAAATACTATTTGATTTGTGTCTACACTGGCCCAATTATGAAAATCATGCTAAAGTAAAAAGTAAAAAAAAAATATCAGTTACATAATCTTCCGGCGTTTTTTATTAGTTCTACTAAATAAGCAGTCTGTCGAGGTGAGTGAGTGCAGTAAAGCAAGACACAAAGAACACACCGATCCGGTTTCAACCAGAAAATATTCGCGCGCGAAATGAACACGTAATTATTGAAGTTTTTGCAGCAACGGATTAAGTATTTTGAAATTCTTAAGATGCAATTGCATACTTGCGTATACATATTACGGTAATATCTGATATAAAGGAATAGTTGTTTTTTTTTCATTAAGATGCATCAAAACTGCCAAAAAAACATCCAACATAAATAGATCATTTCAACTGTTTTTACGCTCAGCCATTAATGACCAATCTCTCCATTACGCGAGCACCCATTCATCAAACATTTGAAAACTTAAAAGCAATAGACAGTACAAAATTACAATTCCTTAACAGAAAAGTCTTTTCGTACCGACGTGTTTTATTCTTATCTTCTAATTACATGATACTGTAACAATATTTTCCTCATACATTAAAAAAAATATATTAATGGCCTATGTGTTCTTCCAGATTAAGTTCTACATCGATGCCAAATTTACAGAGATCCGTTGAGCCGTTCTAAGGATACCTTCAATAAACAACCATCCATCCAAACATTCGCATTTATAATATTAGTAAGATTAGTCATCCCAATATCAAATGTAAATAATGAGAAATAAGTTGCAAGTTCTTTGTTAGTAACAGAGGCTTCTACTAATGAATGTTCCGTTTACCTTCAACTTATTAAGATATATTTGATAATTTTAATGTAACCTTAAAAATAAAATCAGCGTAAAACGAATTAAAATTGTTATTAAAACTACACTGATGAACTTAATTTTCAATTTATAAGAACTTGGATTTAATTTCCTTTTATCATAGTATAGGTGTATGAGTTTAACGTAGTCGAATAATGTATCTATCTCTAAATGCAAAGTTGTAGTGACTCCTCTTCACGAATGCTTCCTCCTTTTACCATTTATATAATGTATTAACTATTACTATATAACTATACTTATATAATGCAAGTGTATGTAAGTATGTATGCAAGTGTAGCCTAGCCTAGACTTGATTACAAACTTGCTTTAGTAAAACCGTGGGTTTCCCCACAACGTATTGTCCATCATTGTGTTAAAATATAGAGTTAATAATTGATCAATTCTACAAGTGTGTCAGCAGTGAAATGGTTAAATGCCGAAATCGTGCGAAAATACAAAAGAAAAAACCGAATGACAGCACTACTTAATGTCAATAAAAAACCGATAACAATATCGTTCTCTATACGGAAAATTAAAGCAAAAACTCACCTTCCCTGAATGCCAGGCATGTTTTTCTGTCATAATAAATCCAGCATTATCATAACCACATTTTTCACTAGCTATTTTATTACGACCTACCACTTTGTCTAAATAACTCATATTTAACAAATAAAGTTAAAATAATTCTGCACGGGCACTTATAAATGGATAGCCTTGAATGTCTTTACAAAACCAACTGAAATAATATACGTATATGCTTGTAACATACAATAATTCGCGTGACGTATACGTGAAAATATTTTATACTGTTTCTTTTACAGTCTGTCGCCGTTTTCCCGCCGAAACATTGACAGCGCTGGAAAACCTCTCAGTCTGTAGCGTCGACTTGTACTGCCGAGAAACCAAAGAGTTAACCCAAATAAATACTAAGTAAGTAAAGTAGACGGAACAGTTTTTTTGCAGTTTGATATAAATAAAATTTTTATTAATAAAACGTTGTAATTTATTCTATTTTCATAACCTTAACCTAACCTAATCTGATACTTTACGAAACATAATACTAGACATAGAAAAGAATTAATGTACTACATTTTTAAGATGTTATTTAAATTAAAATCATAAAGAAAAAAGACAAATTATTTTTTTTTTTTTACAAATTCCTTTAACTTGCAATAATTTACTAACATAATTATGGTTTTAACTAAAAAGGGCGCTAAAAACGAAGTATTTCATACGACATATTTTTTAGAGATTTTATGTAATTGAACTAAACAGAGATATAGTTTTTATGTGACGTAGCTCGTACCTAGAAATTACGAATTGTAATATTTTCTTTTCCTAACAGATCGTATACCATTTATCTATTTAAAATCGTTAAGTAAGATAGGTACTAAATACTTTGATTTAAAGTACTAACTGATTAAATTATTATAAAACTATCATCAGTGGCTCGAGAGTTGAGCACTTGACTTGTATATCAAAATTTACAATTTTGAAGGTCAATAAACAACCTTAATGAACCTACGTATAAACAAACTAAATCCAATTTCTAAACTGTCAATTCTAAATGCGAAATCGTCACGATTGATTAATCGTTTCTCGACATGAACAATAAATTAGTGAAACGTGTTTCAAAAGATTACTTAAAGTAATCTTACTACACGTAACAATACAAACGTTTGTTTGTCTTGAAATGATGCATGTTATAAAACAGACAAAGGATGTAACTTTATATGAGAAAGTGCAATTGCCTACAAAATATACAGCTTACTAATATTATAAATGCGAATGTTTGGATATATGAATGGATGGGTATTTGTTTGAAGGTATCTCCAGAACCGCTTAACGGATCTCGCTGAAATTTGGCATAGATACATATTATTTATTTTTTTAAATTCCGCGCGGACGGAGTCGCAGGCGACAGTTAGTCATACATAAAAGCCATATAAGACTCTGTACAATAATATTTGCGAAGTTTGTTATAATAGCCATTGATTTTCACAACTGAATCATTTTTTGTTTAGTTAGTAGTTTTTTTGAAAACAAAATTTGATACTAACCGTTAAATTTTGGTATATATGAATCGGCAATGGGTATCCAATATCCATGTTTATAATAAGATGAAGTGTATAAACTCGTAGGCATGAATCCGTTTCACGATAGATGTGTGAATTAAAAAACAAATAGATGGATGAAAAATATTTATTCTAACCGTTTAAGTAAACCGCAAATCATTTTTTAAAAATCTTCCAATAAGTGTATTCTGGCTTAGTCAATAAATATCAATATGTTTCCATAGTTCTTATTGTCTATGAAAATATCAATAGTATATATTTTATAATTTAGTCTAAAAAGTAATTTATCCTAAAAAGCCCATGTTCCGTTAATTATTTTCATCCAATGCTTATCTACATAAATCTTGGCAGATCGTCATTGTAGTCCGTTCAATTATTGAAAAAAAAAACAATAATAATTAAGTATTTATGACCTAATTAGGAAAAATAATGATGAGGCAAATCATCCTTTCATTAATTTACTAAACGCTTTTTCGGGCGCTTTTTTATGATCATTTGAAAGCTGAACATATTGTAACATTTGTTACGTTACAACACGGGACAAATGGGAATATAATCAAGTCTGTTGCCAACAGATATTGACAGTGTAAACATGAATCCATGCACGATAAAATACAATAAAGACATTTCTGAGAATGATAGCCAAGATAGATTTTTGAATTAGGAGCTGATATAAATAGTGTTGAAGTTGAATAACCTACAAATCATTAAATCATCATCATCAAAAACTAACCCAGATTTAAAGAGATAAATTACATCGATTCCAAAACAAGATATGATTATGTGCTCAATTTTAAACCGTTACAACTTTATCATGTCATTTTTTGTATGTAAAACATCAATAGATTGCTCTAGAAATAATTTCGCGTAGCCGACTATTATGGTTCATTAATCATAAATCTTATTCATTAGGAGGCAGTGTCGGTGGCCGTTATTTAATACACCGTTAGAAACTCGGACAAGGGGGAAATCTGTTGTCGATACACGAGATGTAGATAGTAGATAGGGCTGTCAACATCCATCTATAAAAAAACATAAAACCAATGGCGAAAAAAAACGACACTCAACGACTTCTGACTCGTTGACGGACAAAGAAAAACCAAAGACTTCTACCCTTAATATTTAAAGATAGTATGTCGTCTAGTGACAAGAGGAGAACGAATTTAATCTCGAATATCCACTGGGGAAATCACAAGAAGTACAAACCCTAGCTAGATTCAAGCGCGGAGAGAAATTCTACAATATTAGCTTTATAGATTTTCACTAGCGAACTAGCTGCGTTGCTACTTTGTTACACGATCTTGTTAGTGTAAGAATCTCAATTATTAGTTATTTAATTTTGTTTACAAGTACAGATATTCGACTTCAAAACTATAAATATATAATAAAAAAACTTGAGAGGTGTGTTGGGACACCCGGATGGAACGAAGTTCCTTTCTATTAATTAGTGAAGGAATCAATGTTTATTCTATGAATAAAAAACTTAAGTCTTCACAAGAAGTAAATTTTATTTCTATGAATTTTCGTTATATATTGTCACGTCGTTGCCATGGTGAAGTAGCGCTCATTCGTCGCTAGCATACTTACTATAGCAAAAAGTGTCGTGACAACTTTTCGTAAGAATTTTTTCCGTCTAGCCCCCTTTCACAACGCGCGATATGGAACTTCGTTCCAAAAAAAACGGTAACAGAAACAAATGTATTAAACTGAGTTGATAGTGTGTTATCTTGGAATTATATTCCAAGTTTTGTACTAAAAACCTGATGACCATCAAAGCCCTAAAACTGTATCATAATGAATGACCGAATGTGTTTATATTTAGATTGAGTTCAAGAGAGCAATGATACAAGATGAATTGCATCCGTTGTCTGGTCATGTGTACATTTCCTGTCATGTCTGCCGGACAATGCAGCTTCGTCATCATTAGCTACAGACATATTCTGTTTGTAAACTAATGCCTTTCAAAGATAATCGAATTAATTCCTTATACACTAAAAATATATGACAAAAACACGATATAGGTTAACCTCACAACATAATAACTCATGCCCGTGACCTAGAGAGGTCGGTCAAGATTACGGTCTTTTATTTTGCTCAAACCTGACATATCTGCGCATTTATGTGCTAAGGTTTTGGATGCTCTTACAATTCTTGAGCGACCCCTACCAAGGTTAACTTCACTTGTTAATTCTGGTTTAAAGAGGTAATAACCAAAATCACGGTTTATTTAACATCTGATGAAACAATGTTATTTGTTACATTTTACTGTGATGGAGTTAAATTTAATGTGAGTGGCTTATGCAAAGAACGTAAAAGGACTAGAACATTTCAAGGGCGTATCGATTATTCAATGATACTTTAATGCAATTATTAACAAGACTAATTATGTATTCATCCGGTGAATTGTGTCGAATTTTATTTTGGTTTTCAACTACAGAAACTATCGCATTAAAGCATTTTCTATATTTTAATAACTGTAAACTTCGACAATGGAAACCTGTGGTTTAAAAAAACATCATCATCTTTATTTATCTTTCCACTGCGAATGACAAGTGCAAATAATTGATGTAAAAATATATATTCTAAGATGTATTTGCGTATTCCTTTAAAACAGGGCTGCTTAAACTGCGGCTCGCTTTTAATTTAAAACATCTTGTATAGAGTACTTAGGCTAGCTTAACCATTTTTTCCACTACCGAAACCTCTGTAAAAACATATCAATAATATTTTTTTAAGATAATGTAGAGTTATGCGATGACAATGTATTTTGATGTACATGTTTCGGCTGTGCAAAACCACGGTCAGACCTTGATTTTGGCGATTGTTAATGGTGTCTTAGTTCAGTTAGTTAGTAGCCGTTATGTAGTCTGGAAAACTATTTTAGGATCTTACTTAACAAACATATTGATATTATAATGTCTACCACTGTCTAATCATGGCTTAATTTTTTTTTATATCAAAATGTGGCAAACTAGCAAACGGCCACCTGGATTCGCCGAAATAGCGAGGCGACCGTTGCCCATAGACATCCACAAATGCAGATGCGTTGCCTACCTGTAATCAACGGAGAAGGGGACGCACAGAAAGAGGATATTTCGCCTTCCTATGCGTCCCTTCTTCTGCCAAATCCACTTCCACTTCCCTACCTTTCCTAATAAGAAAAGGTTGATAAGGAAAGGAGGACTAAAATTAGACTACACTCATCAGACGAAATGTGGAATTGCTTCCACTTCACGCCTGTCTTCTGTGTGGTCGTGGTATTGCACTAGTTGACCCGGCCCATTCGTACACAATAAATATTGTTGTTGCGGTATCATCATCATGGGAAATTTGAGGAGCCCTGTTTATAAACATTGTATGATAGAACATTGCAATGTTAATGTTACTGTTCAAATATTAACAGGATCGCATGTCGTTTTATTTGTGCTGAGAAAAGCAAACAGTGTACAGTAATATCAAAGCTATTTCTAAAGAGTTTCATTTTTTTGTCATAATTATATCACAACTAGCTGTCGCCCGCGACTCCGCCCGGAATTAAACTTGAAGAACTTAATAAGTAGCCTATGGGTTCTTCTAGTATATGTTCTGCATCCACGCCAAGTTTCAGCGAGATCTGTTTAGCGGGTCTAGATATATTGTAACAAACAACTACCCATCCATCTAAACATTTATAATATAATAGTAAAATTTTTAATATTCTGACATGAAATAGAAATATAATTAGCAGCTGTAAATTCCTAGGTTTTTATTAAAAATATGCTAATTACAAACCACCATGAAAGAAAGAAGAAAGAAAGAAAGAAAAGTTTTTTATTAACACAAAAAAGTTGCTGCACATGCCAATTATATTTGAATAGATTGAAGATAAAACCAGAAATTCAATCGGCAACGATGACTTTATTGAATCTGAATTCTTAAGAGGGTCAATGAACTTGACCACAGAATATAAACGTGTAGTATAATAAGTAGAGAGAGAAATAGAGAAATACATTTGGTCATTTTTACTACTTGCAATTAATTTTTTGTTTAAATTAATAAATTAATAGAGCACCTTGAAATAAATAAACATGGCAAAGATATAGTTACATTTTAATGGTTGTCGTCATCCCAATATTAGTGACGTTCGGCGCGAAATAAATAAAATTCTGTAATATTAGAATTTAAAATGTCCTGCACATTATAGTAAGGAATAAAATAACAAGATATTTTGGTACAAGATGTTAGTATAATATTTGAATTATATTTCGTAGGCAAAAAAATGTTGGCATTCATGTACTTTATATTAGGTACTATTTAGGATAAATATAATAGACATGATAAACGAAAAATATGTCGATTATCTACATGTACAAAGTATCAACCTCACAATATTACAAGTAAACGTATAATGTATTAAATTAATCTTATTAACATTTAAAACAAAATTTAGTTATTATGCAATTACTTTTATTTTAAATGATGTTTTCACATGATTTTGACGACAATTGGTTATGTATAACGTTATGCAAGTAAAATAAATACAAAATTCGACCTTACACCCTTCACTTAGGGCCTTTGCATAACCCCAAATTGAATGACCTTTGAATGACACTTAAAAAAATCAACTGACCTTTTTTTCTAGCAGCCCAATCATTTCTCCTGGTTCATCGGATTTTTCTTTCTCGGTCATTTTTCCAATATATTTAACACTGATTTTTAATTTATTAGAGCAATATTTACAAGTCGGATTCGCGTGGGTAACTGCTTGTAGTCGACCACCTTCAGGCACGCATGCGCGCTCCAACACTCCGCTACGACAATAGTCCTTAGAACTAAAATGATGCAATAGGGGGGCCATTTAGTTGTAGTACTTAATAATTTTATCATTTCACAATTGAGAAATGACCCTTGGAAAACATTTTCTAAAAGAAAAAAATTGTTGTAATACGTATTTAATCATAGTTTAGTTTTTTTTTAATACATAACTTCAAAATTTCGTGGTTTTTACTAATATACTGTTCGTAAGAAACGGGATTCTTCTCAAACAGCCTAATCGTGGTAAGAATCCTGTTTTTTAAGTCAAGTTAAAAGGTTGTGAGCAGATTTAAATAGATATATAGATAAGAGTTAAACAAATCAATACATAGTCTCCGTAAAATTGTTTAAACTTTCATGGCACGTTATAATAGTCTCCGTGTACTAAACTCGTAGTTCCCCTAGTCAGGACTCTGGTCAGGACCCTAGGCATTGCGTCAGCCCTTCAATGATAACTAGCAAATAATTTAATATATGCTCTTACTATTATAGCACTAACCTATATAGTAGTAGTAATATAGATGTTTCTCAATTAGCATTCTGACTATATTGTGTAATTAACTACAATTTGTGAGGTCCGAATATTGACAATCTTTAAATATTTCTTCACGAGGCATGTTAGCTAAGATTTTCCTTTAACACACTACATTTAGGTTGCTAAGGTTACAAGCTTTTGTACACTAGGGGGTTGGAAATTACGGAATTAATTGAACAAGAGGAACCTGACTGACTCTAGCCTAGGGTTGCCAGGTCGCCAAACTTACTAGCCGAACAGACCAGCCAGTTTGGCCGGACATTTGGGCATAGACCCTATATTATTTAGGATTTTGTCTCAGTATTACTATGTACACTCTCGTTTGGGAAATGTAAAAAGCCTAATAAAAGCCGGAAAACCGTTTACTTTGGCCGGACACGCAATCAAAAAGCCTACTTATGTCCGGCTTTATCCGGACGCCTGGCAACGCTACTCTAGCCTATAGCTCTAATGAATTAAATGGTGCTATTAAATCTATTGGCTGGATTTTAAAACAATGATTTTTAAATGTTATGTTTTTATTTAAACTAAACTAGCTTTTACCCGCGACTCCGTTCGCGCGGAATAAAAAAATAGAAAACGGGGTAAAAATGATCCTATGTCCGTTTCCTGGTTCTAAGCTACCTGCCCACCAATTTTCAGCTAAATCAGTTCGACCGATCTTGAGTTATAAATAGTGTAACTAACACGACTTTATTTTATATATATAGATAAACTGTTATGTCTTATAGTCTGTAACACTTTCTTATTTGAGAGTAAACATATATACAAGCCCATATACATAAACACAAACTTAAACATACGCGAAAGATACCCTCTATGTATGTTGGGTAATCCGTCGGGTAAAAAAAACCCTCTCTGTCAGGCGGGTAAAAAAAAACATATTTCTTTAATAAGATTTTGAAGCAGTCATCTAATTGGCAGTTAAGCAATTAGTACTCAACATTGCAAGGACTTTCAAGTACATAACCTTTGAGAATAAGTTGTTAAGCAGATAAATCCTGTTTAGCTGAATATGATGCATTAAATATTTTGCGCAGTTGCTATCACATAACGATTACAAAATATAAAAAGACGTCAATGATGTTTAATCGATATAAATTAAAAGAATACAATTTGATGCGCTTAATTTTGTAGTACAACGGATGTATAAAATAATTTGTTCTAATTTTAGTCCACGTTCCCTTCCCACACTTTTCTTATAAGGAAACGATGGGAAGGTAAAGTGGATTTGGCGGAGGAGAGAACGCCTAAGGGGAAATGTCCTATTTTTTTGCGTCCTCTCTTCCGTTAATTAAAGATAGGCAACACATCTACAATTGCAGATGTCCATGGGCAGCTGACGCTTCGCTATTTCGGCGAAATGTGGTGGCCGAACGTTCTTTTACCATTTTATAAAAAAAATACTTTTTAACACAGTCAAATTGACATCAAGTTGTCTTTTGATTTGCAAAAACTAAATTACCCTTGCGGGTTGTGGAAAATCTCTCGGTGTGTCCTTCCCCTGCATCCATTGACGTACCGTCGCTATGTTAAATTATGTTGCCGCTATAAACTTTGGACGCGACTATACATAGGGGCACGGCTGTGAACGCTCTAGGAACATAAAAGGTTATCACTTGTCGCGTGTTACGATAACATCAACTTTACATTCAATCCCGCTATGTTATTGCAATTAAGACCACTATTGTCTTTCTTTAGTAATTACACAAATATTACGTTCTTTTTGTCGTCATTTCTCGTTTTCTTTTATCATGTGAATACGGAGAAAAAAGACCAAACAACACATCAGATAAAGTATTATATTATATTTCAAATAATTTGCACCAAAAATAGATAAAAAATAATTGCTATTTTTTTTCAACTTTATTTCATTCCTATGAACTAATTGCGTCTTACGAAATAATGCTAGTCATCTTATATATATAAAAGAAAGTCGTGTTAGTTACACTAATTTATAACTCAAGATCGGTCGAACTGATTTAGCTGAAAACTGATGGGGAGGTAGCTTAGAACTAGGAGACGGACATAGGAACTTTTTTATTTTGGGAGCATTTTTTTATTCCGCGCGGACGGAGTCGCGGTTAAAAGCTAGCATATTTATAATCTATTTATTAGGTATTATTTTTTTATAACTTTGCGTTCAGTTCAGTTCAATTTAAAGGGTAAAAGAAAACTTCATAATTAATTTATTTCTATATATTTATTTTACAATCAAATATTTATTATTTAAATTCAAACAGATCGTCGATCGATTAGCGTTAGCTAATCAAAATCTATTTACACATAATAATATCTAGAGATGGCTTCGCGTAACATATTTGTTACTAATATCACTCCACATCACATACATTTTCAGATATAATAATATGCTTACATAATATTATTATTAATTTATATATTTATCATGAATTTCCCCAAAAATATATACCAGATGGAATAAAAAAAATTATATCGTATTTTAGATACGACAAACGTAAAATATAAGCTTATCGTGGATTTTTATTGCAGAAAAACATGATCTCTGTTTTTTTTTAAAGATCATTGGGATGGGAAAATGTTTATTACAAATGTTTAGGCAATGGAAATGCGTTGTAATAAAGACATTAGACTTCTAATTGTGTAACTTAATTACTATTATTAAATATTATTTCTGGCAATATTTCTTATCTCAAAATGTTATTATTCTATCAGATAATTAATTACTATGAAAAAATAAACGTGTGCATAATTAAAAAGTGATCATAGATTAAAAAATTATTTACATATTTTTTTTTTTCATTCGAAATTAAAAATATAATATCTGTGGCAAGAAAACTAACCTAAAACAGATTAAAGCTGTTTCCTTTAAAACATACAAAGACATTTAAATTTTTAAAAAAAGAAAGGAATTAGTAGGAATTTGGATGAGATAAAATTTGCTAAAATATAAATTTATATTTCCGTTGTAATTCAGAAAAAAAGTCAAAAAATTATTTTTTTGATGTATCTGACATATGAAAAAAAATCTCGAAATATGTAAATACCTTTTAATTCCTACGAATCCCATTGTAAAAGATAGATAACTAATTTTAGACTTAACTTTAGGCATTTATATTTACTACCAAATGATATCAAAATAGTGTTTGAACTATGGTAACAACAATTAAAAAAAATATATTTTGGCGCGTTTTTTGCTGTCACAAAATCTTGAAAAAAAACATGATTTAAACATTCAAATTAAAAATAGGTCATTACGATTAAATTACACGTCAGTAATAATTTGTATTTGATTAATTCCCACCTCTTTAACCAAATATTAATTGAATACCTGACGTAAGCCGCCATTTTGATAAAACATAATGTCACAAAATTTTGCACTTTATTATTGAAATAAATCTTTTAAGAATTCTATTTACCATTTAGTAGTAAATATATAAATAGAATAGAGTATAGATTAAATATATTTATGCTAGAATTAAAAATTAAAGTCGAAAGTTTTTCGATTTTCAACTAATTATTTAGGCCGGTCACTACTCGTTGTATCGATACCTTAATTTAAATTATTTTAATTGACAGAGATTATTCAAGAAATATATACATACATACATAACTACTGACATACAATTTTTATATATCACTCGTGAAAATTTAACAACTAGCTGTTTTAGTCTATTTATTATTCTAGACTGTAATTTATGTTTCAAAAATCAATCAGATCCGTTTAGATGTTCTGGAATTAACGTGGTTATAAACAACCAGACAGACAAACTTTCGCTTTTACAATATTAGTAAGAAATTATCTGGTTGTTAGTGTAGTATTCAACTCACGCCTATAACCTAGATGGGTAGGCAGAGATCACGGACTTTCATTTAGTGTCGAGAAATGAACCTCAGTAATCCACTTTTCGCCATTTCAGGAGATGGAACATGACAGGTGAGCCTCGACGCCATTTTTATCTCCCAGGAATTCACACATATATATGAAATTTCTATTTGATAGTATGTACAGGTTACATCACAATGTTTTACTTCATCGTAACAATGTGGTATAGTAAGAGCGTCGATGGCTCAGGGGTTAAGCACTTGACTTGCAATCTGCATGTCCTGGGTTCGAATCCCGCCATATAACAATGTGTTTTGATTTACATATGTACATTTATCCGATGTTCTTACGGTGAATGAAAACATAATGATGCTGCACATATCTGAGAAGAAATTCAATGATATGTGTGAAGTCAACCCGCTCTTGACTGTGGTTGACTATGTCCTAGTCATCTCTAACTTAGGGTAAGCTTCGAGCTCCTCAGTGAAGAAGAATGATGAAAAATGTGGCATACATATGTAAAACATGGTATATGAAGGAATTCGAACCCAGGACCTGCAGATTACAAGTCAAGTGCTTAACCATTGAGCTAACTACGTTAGTATACCATATTACGATAATTCCTATACAACTTAATTATCTAACATATTTAGGAATAAACTAATAAATATTATACCCTGGATAAATATGAAATTGTGCCAAAAAATCAGCATTTAACAGAAATCACGAAACAATTTTAGAAGAAAAAAACTATTTATAATTTTTCAATATATTCCAGCAAAAAATTGTAAATAAACTAAAATATAACACGCTCAATGATTCTTGATACTTTATAAATATATAATAATTAAATTTTAATATCTAAAATTAGTTAATTTTAATTATCAATTAATTGAACATTTAAACATACCTAATATTAGATTTACTTAAATTGAAAATATGCTTTATGATATATGATATGTATTGATGTTGGAGCAAATTAGATCTTATTTCAATACACATAAAGACTAACATAGAGTGATATATACTAGAATTATATCTAGAAGATGAAAAATACAATTATTTTTAATATTTTACGTAATTATTTTACTATAATAATAAGAAATAAATTCATAATTGTTATTTAATTTCAATATATAATCCGTTATATAATTGATATATATAAATAAACTAATCATCTCATAATATTTACATAATAATAGATAATAGTATTAAGAAAAAAAGGTTTAAAAAGTTTTCATTATTGGAAAAGATGCAAAATTGGAAATCTGGAAAATAAATACTAGATAGAAGATATAGTTGACAAATCTATTATTCAAGAATTTAAACTTTTTTTAACTTTGAATCTTAGGCTATTTATCGGTGGGACGATAACATAAAAATTCAAAATCGATTCCTGATGAAACTCGATTAAGTAATTAATTTAGAAAAAAAGTATCAAGACTGTTTGAATCTATACATTTAGTTTTTTTATTCGTATCAATTATAACAATGTACATTAATATATGTACATAGATTAAAAATCAATTCATTAAATCTAACTAGCATTTTATCTAGTACATTACATTTACATTTATCATTTACTTATAATTTTCATTACATCATCAAACCTTTATCTTAGGAGCAAGTTCGAGTGTAGTGACACACGTCACTATGCCGTGACATACGTCACTACAGCCTGACACACGTCACTACAGCCTGACACACGTCACTACAGCGTGACACACGTCACTACAGCGTGACACACGTCACTACAGCGTGACACACGTCACTACAGCCTGACACACGTCACTACAGCGTGACACACGTCACTACAGCGTGACACACGTCACTACAGCGTGACACACGTCACTACAGCCTGACACACGTCACTACAGCCTGACACACGTCACTACAGCCTGACACACGTCACTACAGCGTGACACACGTCACTACAGCGTGACACACGTCACTACAGCGTGACACACGTCACTATGTCGTGAAATACGTCACTACAGTGTGACACTTGTCGCTAAACAAGACAAGCTTGTGACAAGTATCACTAAAACCCGCGGTAAATTCCAATGAAAGTATATACTTTTTTTTTAAATCAGAAAGTAATACACAGACCAAATATCCAAAGAAGCACAATTTATACCAAAAACTTTATAAAGAAAGTCTTTAAAGTTTTCTAACCTCACTCTGATGTATCATAACCTAACAGTGACGTCATCGTCCAGCGTGGTCTCCAGCTCGCAGCAAGACGCCAGCTCCTCGAACGACATGCCGTCCAGGGTCATGGTGATGGAGGAGATGCTTTTGAACAGAGCCTCCGGGTCCAGGTCCTCGGGCAGCTTGGTCAAGAACTGAGCGGCGGAGATAAAGTCCATGTCTTTTAGTTCGTCTTGGTAAAGATGGAGAATTCCTGAAAACGAATTTAGAAATTTTAAATGCTTATTAACATAAATAATCTTAAAGTGGATTTTCATTGATAAAAAATCTATTTGGCTTTAATAAATCGTTTTTTTTTTTTTGTTATAATTTTTTAAATAACTTTACGCACATTTTATATTATAAACAATTTTATATAAATTAATTGAATTTTTAAATTAAACTATCAAAAAGGTATACAAAACTAACCGCACTCCGGCTACTAGACGTTAAGTTATAGATTTCTCTCATAATTGTACACTAAGGGAGATTACTTAACGACCGTGAGTGCAATATATATTGCAACAGTTATTACCAAGTGCGGCATTGAACAGGAATGTATCTCCATCCCGGAGGAAGACATCCCAGACTCGGCATGCGGCGTCCAGTGGCATGGCTTTGGCGAAGGCTGTATAGAGCCATTCCACCAGGTACAGCTCCGGAGCCACCAGCTCCGCCAGCGCTGGCAGGTTGTATCTCAGCAGACGACCGTACGCCTTCCATAGACGCTGTGACCATACATTTTTAACTAATACCGAGTTTACATCATTCCAGTCCAACGAATTCAACGTCGGATTACAACTGTATATAAAAACGCTTGAATGAACTGTTTAGTATCTAGTATGCGTTTAATAAATTCAGTCATAATCAAGCTAACAATTTGATTGTTGAACTGGAATCATGTAAATTGGACATAATGTAGCTCAAATTCGAATAACAGCAGAAAATCGAAACCGGTTTTTTTTAATGAATTTTCTTCAAATTTAACCGATCGAATAATTTACATTATTTAATTAACGTTTATATATAAATAAATAAAGGTTTATCTCAGTTGTGTAAATATTTTCGGTAACCTCTTGTGGTATAAATGACTTAAGACGAGACTTACAAAAATGAGATTTCTTTCCGTTCCTTTCCTCAGAATATTAAGCGTCGTTGGCTCAGATGTTAAGCACTTAATTTGCAATCTGCAGGTCATGGGTTCGAATCCCGACGTGTACTAATGTGTTTTTCGAGTTTCGATTTACATATGTACATTTATCCAACGTTGTTACGATGAAGGAAAACATCGTGACGCTGCACATATCTGAGAAGAAATTCAATGACATGTGTGAAGTCAACCCGCACTGGGCCAGTGTTGACTATGTCCTAGTCACCTCTAACTTAGGGTAGGCTCCTAGCACCTCAGTGAGGACGTATAGTGAGCTGATGATGATGATGTATAATCAACCAAGATTGTTAATTTTTTTTTATCTTGTATATTACCTGCATCGCAGCGCCATCTCGTGTGAAAGCAGCGCGCAGTACAGGCCCGTCAAGGAGGTTCGCGAAGCAGACGAATGCTTGCGGAGCCTCCATGTTCAGGATTAGTACTGCTGCGATGAAAGACATGCCCTGGAATACAATCAGAATCTCTGTATATAAAAGAAAGTCTTGTTAGTCAAACTATTTACATCTAAAGAACGACTGAAATTATTTAGCTGAAAATTGGTGGGGATGTAGTTCCGCACAAGTGGAGTCGCGGAAAAATACTAGTAAACTATATATAAAAATGTTATAGAGTTAAAAATTACTCACTTCACTCACAGTCGCGTAAATAACCATAATTGGTTTGATAAAAATAAAACAAACATTTTTATTACTTTCATATTTATGTTCTCCAAAGACGAAAGACTTAAAATTTTGTTTATCTCTAATTATCTTTGGATTTGTTAAAATAAACATCAGATGGAGACATTTCTTTAGCCATCAGCTAAGTTAATCAAAATTGAAACATTTGAAATTGTATATTTTTAAGTCAGCAAATAGCAGAAGTCTTGTAAAGAAAAAAAGGTAAAATCATTGTACAAATTGTTTGGAAAAGTCTAGAACAAACACAGTAATATTTACCTGTATATATCCTATATCAGGTCTATAGCAGACGTAGGCCGCTAGTAGTTCATGCAACACGTCGAAGTACGGCCCTCCAGGCTGGAAGATGCACAGATGTGGGAACGTCCGTGCAATGTCCAACTGGATCAACTCCATTGAACATTCGTCGTTATACTCCAACAGATTAGGGTTCGATTTCGAACAACACTTCTTTGGACACGATTCAACGTTCAAACTTTTTAAATTCTGCTCACTGAAGTTCCTCGGCATCCCCAATCTTGGCTTCTCATCGTCTTCTGTTGTAGACTTTTCCGTTACTTCTTTATCTTCTTTTGATTCTCGATCCGAATCATTCTTTTCTTTATCTTGACAGCCACAGGCTTCTCTATTCTTTAATTTTAACTTTTTTCTCCTCTGCTGCGCTTCTAGAAGCTTCTGTTTTGCTTTCGCGACGAAGTCTTGGTACATTTCTGGGCTTATTTTTAGTTTGTTCTCGATCGCCAGTTGCCAAACTTTACCTCGTATCGACGGCGGTAGGCCGCTCCACCAAAGTTCTAGCGTACGCTTGGCATTTTTCCTGAAACATGCATATAGCTAAGTTTAATATTAGTAAGCCACATACCCGTAGGTACTTCGCATACCGGAGATAGCGTCATTTGTTATATTGATTGTTACTGTTTGAAAACATTTAGCACAAGCGCCTACAACACAGCTATGGCGGGGTTCATCGCTCGGCTCACAATGCAAAGCGCGATTAGCGACTGATATGGCTGCCGGATTACCAGACATGGGCCAAGACGAACACTGTCATTCTGTTTGTCATTACATTAAGTACTACTTAGGTATGGAATCTTTTACTCAAGCATTTGTACTATTTAATTGTTGATGTTAAATAATGGTACCAAGAAAACAGAACAGATTAAGAAAGAAAAGCTGTGGATTCTCATTTTTAAAGACATTCGAACGAATCAGTCAGAAATGTATTAAAATTGATACCTTTCTTCATCTCTGATACAATCTATTTCATTTATTGTTTGTCTCCAAAACCAAAATCCCTGTACAAAACATATCGTCATCCCTCATTGACAAAGTAGGTACCAAAATGTATATAGGGATCTTGATCTCAGAAATCTCCTGGCTTTATATTCTAATGGTAGTATAACTTATGAAAGGTACTCACATGTTATGCCAGTCGGGAAGTATAGTACGCGACCACTCATGCGCGTGAGTAGCGAGGCGCTCCTCGTGGCGCAACGCGTGGTGCACGCGTGCAAGTCGTGCGGCCGCCTCGCGCTCCACGCGTCGCCTCGCCGCCTGCACCATACGGGCATGCTCCAAACGATGCCGCATTGCCTCCTCCGAACACTTAGCAGGCAGATTGGATGGCCTGCAATGATAATAGTTTAGTAATTCTAACACTAAAAGTAAAGACCAAGCCACCTACTATTCGTGTTTTTTTTTTTTCCTTAATAGGTATATTTAAAGAAATCTATGTTAATAAGCTCCGAAAAAACACTGAAACCTTACCCCAGTTGTGTTAGCGTGCACATGTTACAGCTCAACCAAACGAGCCCATTCACACGTGTAAACATCGCGTGTTTATGTACTAAGGATTTTTTATAAAACGTTAAATTCGTGTTGCATCTAATAAACACGTTATTCTATTTGCATTAAGAAATCTTGTACATAGAATATTTCATTACATAATTAGCAATTATACATAATAAATATTTTAATCTAAGGGCTGCAATGCTTTCGTATAATGCAATATCTGCCAACCCTTGTTGAACTAAACCGGCGTGAAGGCTTATTTGTAAAGGTATGCATTGTTTAATATTATAAGGCTTTGTAAAATTATACAGGTGAATGGCCCGTATTTAGAATATTCAAGATTTATACGTGTGATATGGTGATAAAAAGAGGGTCAAATACCTTGGATATATTATTTTTTAGCTTAGACGGTCATATTTTTTTAACTTAATGTCGTCTTTCGGCCAGCTACACCATTAGATGGCAACAACATTATTAATATTAATTTCAAAGAAATTCTTTACCTTTTAACCCAAAAAGAAGTTTAATAAATTCGCTTGTTTTGTCACCCCTCACTAACATTGGTTCGAACGAAATACTTGTCTTTGTATCTAATCTATCTATATATATAAAAGAAAGTCGTGTTAGTTACACTATTTATAACTCAAGAACGGTGGAACTGATTTAGCTAAAAATTGATGGGGAGGTAGCTTAGAACCAGGAAAAGGACATAGGATAATTTTTACCCCGTTTTCTATTTTTTATTCCGCGCGGACGGAGTCGCGGCTAAAAGCTAGTATTATTATGTTTGAAATATCATTTGGAATCATTGCCCTTCCCAATAACAGTTAACAATTTTAATTTATAAAATACCATAAGAATAGGCAGAGATTTGAAGGGATGAGCATAGCATTAGTGCGTCACTCCCCATCTTAATTAATCCCTCCTGCTGTTAAAAATAAAGAAGGGTCCGACCCTTATTCCAGACTGAATAATCTATATCTATGTCGAAGCAATTCAAGTCAATTTAAGTGTCTGTCGAACTCAAACCATCGCTTGGGGCAGAATAACACGAAATGGAAAATTATTTTGCGCAGTAAAGGAAAAACTTCGTTGTTTCGGTCGATAACAAAACAAAAGAAACTTTTGTTGACAACTGTCTTAAAATCATAAGTAATGTCATTGATCATGGGTTTCTGAGAAGAAAATCCCCTTTTAAAACATATTGTTTTCTCTGTTTTGTCAAAGATAATGACAGGGATAAACAGAGATTTAAATAAATCTCGTAAACTAACGGCGATACGTTTAATTCTTAGTCCGATTATAAATTGACAGAGTTGACAATTGATTGGTAACTATTCTTCTATAAATAACTAAAGTTCGTACATCCGGGGCGTACGAAATGGATGAACCCCAACCGCCGCCCTCCTTACACTACATACGTTATTTATAGTATAGGAACCAAGGGCACCATAGATTTAAGCCATTTAGATACATCTCTCTATCAAACGAATATGAATCGTGCATAATAAAAATCTGTAAAAATGTTGCGAATTTATCTAAATTTCGGAGAATTTCGAAAAGATTTCGTTTTGTCTTTTTTTTTTTCAAAATAAAAAAAATCTAGTACCAGACGCGTGCAGTTTAATATGTAAACTGTGGTATCTCTTAGCAATATATTATAAAAGGGGATTTTGGTCTCAGAAACCCACAACTAATAGTGTATGAAAATTATAGATAAGTAATTAACTAAGGTCACATAGTAATAAGTTAAGATATTTTTCGTCCAACAACTTGCAGCCCTTTAACTATTTTTCCTAATTTCTAAAGTTTCTAAAGTTCGACATCTATAGACCTCTCGACCCCTATAGAGGCAAAATAGGAGTATTTTGCCTCTATAGGGGTGTCAAAATACATTTTCTTATGCAATTATTTTAATAATACCGACTCTAGTGGAAAAACAAATTGTAACGACGCGTCATTTGCATGGGGCATAAAAAGCCCTGCAGTTACGTGCAAATTGCAATGGCGCGGCCTCTCATTAAATCCCGGTATTTCCGCCTCTAGTATTCATAGGGTTGCCACCATCACGAAAATTTTAATACACTTAAAACATTCGAAGATATGTATTTTTACCATGAAATTCAACTTTCAAAACTCTTGAATCAAATATATTGCTCTCATTTTTCCAAAAAAAAAATTTAAGAGAGTTTACAATATATATAAGTACTTCAACCAGGAAAATGAAATAGTGTTTATATCTCAGAACTTTATTTCTAGAAGTACTAGAAATAAATAGAAGTCTACTCATAGTCTCTACATAAGTGAGAATGTTTAAAACGCAAAAAAAACATCAATTAGCTTCAAATTAAACTCGATTTGACATAGAATATAAGCGTACGTGTGTTTCGTACAAAAATATTTCTTACTAGATTACCTTGGAGCCTTGACGTCGTGATTGTTCTCACGCACATTGAAATAAAAAAAAACTATTATTATAGCAATGTTTAAATTCAATTCATACGTCTTGACTGTAGAAGGGCTACTAAACAACAGAGTGTGCTCCTTAAAATACCTATAGACTTGACAAGAAACACATTCATGCAGTTAATTTCGAATAGTTCTAGAGTTGCAATTTACTCTAATAAGCAAATTCTCGCGGGTCACATATACGTATGCATTAGAGGAATCATTCAGATCGCAACTGCCCAAATTGCAACCCGCAGCTGTCCGAGAGCAAGTCACGAACTTGCTGCAAATTGCGATCAAGACTCCTAGAATATTCTATAGAACAGGGATCACCAATCTATCCCCACTAGGGGTCGCAACAATGCAGTGATTTCTAAACTGTTCCAGAGAAGAGAACCCCTGACGTCCACACAAGAACAAAATTTTGAAAGGGGTCTGCGTACTCGTAAGTTTTCGAATCTCTAAACAAACTTTAAAACCTATTGAGCAATCTTGATTGTTTTAGCTGTAGTCACGGTTACTCATATTAACGAAAAATGGATATACATAATACATATAAGTAAATGACCCGTTACAATGTTAAAGATCGATACAGTTGAATGTACCGGCTGGGGATACACACCCAAATATAACCTCATTTTCACACCCACGCTATTACTAAGCCATAGACCTTATATCTGTAACATATTTTTTTTTCTATTAAATTGTGACATTAATTTGTTCAATTACAAGATAATCTTTGATTACATGATGAAAATATTTGTAACTAGCTTTTACCCGCGACTCCGTCCGCGCGGAATAAAAAAAAAAAGAAAGAAAGAAAACGGGGTAAAAATTATCCTATGTCCGTTTCCTGGTTCTAAGCTACCTGCCCACCAAATTTCAGTCAAATCGATTCAGCCGTTCTTGAGTTATAAATAGTGTAACTAACACAACTTTCTTTTATATATATAGATTAATAATATAAATTAAGTAGTGATGCATGAAAACTTCAAATAAACAAAAAAAAGCGAAACAAATGAAACATGAAAAAAAATCACTTCAAATGTTAAAAGGGAAATTATTTTTGTAAGTTACTTCCAGCAATTAGAACGATACTTCTAGAAGAACTTGTAGAAACAACTAGTAGTACTTATTATAGAACATCCGTATATTTGTAACATCCTACTTATTTGGTCGTAAAAAAACATACAAAATTACTGTTGTACATTTTTTAAGTCGAAAAAGTTGCATTGATATAATTAATATAATTATTGTTAACACTATCAGTGCCACCGACTCGTCCTATGAGTTCACGTGGTAATCGTTATTGCAGTGAGTGTGTTAAAGCAATTATATGACTGATGGGTCAAGTACAAAAAGTTCTACTTAAGATATATCGATGTTCAATACTAGCAATTGTCCGTGCCTTCGTTAGTACAGAATTAAAAAGAATCTAGTAATAAATATAGCCTATGTTAAACGTGAAAAGATTCAGTGGTTTCGGAGCAAATTCAATGCAAACAAACAAACAATCGAATATTACCTCTTTATAATCTACAAAATAAGTACTAATACTGTATATATATTTAATATATCTATATATATAAAAGAAAGTCGTGTTAGTTACACTATTTATAACTCAAGAACGGCTGAATCGATTTGACTGAAAATTGGAAAAGGACATAGGATAATTTTTACCCCGTTTTTTTTTTTTTTTTTATTCCGCGCGGACGGAGTCGCGGGTAAAAGCTAGTATTAAATACATAATGCAATAGTAAATATAGAACGCAAATCATACATGTTTTTAAAATAAGTAGTAAATATTATTTCGACGGGTTGTTTATATAATATACAATCATAAACATGTTTATCTTCACAATTCGGTCTGGTCATCAGACAGCAAATACAAATATTACTCAGTCATACTGTCAGTAGTTTTATAGAACCCTATTTATTTTCACACTACAACTATTTCTAACAATACAAGTTTTATCTGTTAAAAAACAGCCCTATAAAGCCGTTAAAGATCTTGTGGCAATGTCTGCAATTAAGAGAGTACACCATTGACGTATTGGACTTTAGTTCACTACTTCCCATTAGTGAAAAGAAGTTTTTTCGCACTAAAATCGGACTGTTAACGAAACTCACCTGTCATGTTGTATAAGAGCAATGGAACTTGCGACTAGATCTTCAAACTGCTTCTCACTGGCGGAACTACCCTGTCGTTTGTGATGATGCGGGGTGTTAGCAGCCGATGATACCGGGGTCAATGATTTCTGACTCTCTGAACCGGTCTTAACTGACAGGTTGTTGGTGGACTTGCTACCGAAGAGACGCCAAGTAACACCAGTCGTGGTCGACTCTTGTGTCTTCGATGAACTGCTTTTCCATGGGAAGACACCTCTGTAACAATAGCAAAAAAATTAGTTTAGAAAAATGGAAAATAACATACTGAAAGTCAAGTGTTACGTCGAGTTGTACTTAAGTTGGACCATTAGTGAAGATTTTGTCTTAGAAATCTACCCTAAGGAACTACTATAATAACAATTAAATTACTAATTGTTTCAGTTAAGCTGTACATCTCAGCATAAACTGATTGGTTCATTGAAACTAAAGCAACAGCTTTTCGTTTACACATTTAAAACAGATAAAACTAAGGTAATGTAATTTTAAAACTAAATAATAAAGTTAATTTCGGCCATGTTGTAACATGTTACAGTACATAGACAAAGTTCAACAAACATACAAATGTTCTGTATACATCAACACAGAAACCAAATCAAACGATCTATAAATACCATCCCGGACTCGAAACATTGGCACAAGAATACAAGAATACTTCATGAATACACAACGCTGTATTAATACTCTATTCATACGACGAAGCATACATACTTTATTTGATAGCATGCATAGCATACATAATGCTACAATATCAGTTACATTAATAATCGCATTCGACGTAGTTCTCGGCTTTAAATATAACTCAAGGCTCCGTATACTTGTAGACGACTCGATAGAGTCTAAAAGATTAATATCATTACATAACTAGGTGTCGCCCGCGACTTCGTCCGCGCGAAGTAAAGAAAAAACTTAATTAGTAGTCTATGTGTACTTCCAGGTTATGTTCTACATCTATGCCAAACATCATCAAAATCTGTTGAGCGGTTCTTGAGATACCTTCAAACAAACATCCATCCATCCATCCATCTAAACATTCGTATTTATTACATTAGTCTGAGTATAATAAGTAAGAAATATTAGAATAACCAGGATAAGTAAAGATTTCAGTGAATATGTCACTTATAATGGGGTTGTAGACTTTCTTTCGATTGCAATGTCGTTGATCCATCATCTATAGTTCTTTACCACAAAAACTAGAACACCTTCCATAAGCTATACTTTGATGATTATAGTCCGAAAAGCGACTTAACAAATAGGTCTCCTAAACAGGAAACCACATCAAATTCTTAAAATAGCGCTGCAAGTGTAATCATTGTTAACATTGGTAGCGTGGGTGCATAATGTCGGGATGTGATTGCTAGAAACGCGTAGGTTGCGCAGGATACCGTTATAATCTGCTGTTGGAATACTTCCTAAATAACAAGTAAGTTTGCTGACTACTCGTTACTTTGAACTATACTACAAAAGAACTTAGATTCCTTAACGAAAGTGGATAAAACAAATCAGATTTTATTGTTTGAACTGGACTCAAAATTTGAAATGAATATTGCGAACAAGGACCTCTTGTGAGAGGTCGCAACGCGTAGGAGTGTGACATTTGTACATCTCAATTGGAATCGACCTTTATAATTATCGGCCACACAAGGCTGAAAGTCTGAGTATGTTCTTGTGAACACTTAATACATAATTAGTTTTCACGGTCAAATTAATTGGTTTCTTACTCAACGAAATTAAATATATATGGTTAAATTATTTAAAACATCATTGTTTTAGTCACAAATTTAAATTTGTAGTGTAACAATATAACAATATTATTTATGCGGTCATCATTTTTTGTTCGACACATCAATTATATATTCATCAAGCAATATTCTACTTTAGCTGCCTAGAAATAATTGTCACAATCGTATAGCAATCAAGTTTATGAATTCTCGACCAAGGGCAAATTTGTAATTCATTTTCGAGACGTGAAGTTATGCAGCTATTGTGTAGAAGTATAGTCGAATTCAATACATATTAGAAATTATAACAAATCAATCTGATTAAAAACAGACATGTTTGTATCAATTTAAACACTAAAAATGAAATTTCTCATAAACATTAAATTCGAATAAACATATCTTTTTTACGGTTAGTATAGTCCATTGCTTATCTTTTTATAGTGGTGGAACATTCTGGAGTTTACCAACTTTAATCAACTACGTATTACATAACCCCTTAGATAACCTTTAGTAAGATGCAGACAAGGGCATCAAAAAGCATTTATTTTTAAAACAAATAATCGATAACGATGACGAGAGAATTATAAATAAGTTTGTGTGCTTTATAAATACAGTCGAACCTTAATAAGCGAGAACCATTGTCCGGTGTAATGATGCCACCACTGTAAGTGAAAAAAATATTGCGGTTCTTTGGACTCTTGCTTTTCTAAGTTCGACTGTATTTTCTAATTTTCTTTCATGTATCATTTCATCTCTGTGGCCGCTTACGGTATGTAAATAAATGCTGACAGCGAGATATTATGTCGATAATTGAGATCATCTGCCAGTCCGTATCCCACTCGTAGAGTGTTCATTACAGTCAATAATAATTGAGATGTAGGACCATAAATTATTTGAACATGTTAGTACACAGTAGTCGTACGTGAGTGGCCTGCGCCTGGCACCGCGCGGTACGACACCGCCCAGTCTTGCATGACCTATCAACTACGCTGCATCTCATACGAATATTTAATTTATATTAGGCTGGTTTTACAGTCACGCCGCTAGACGCGCCGTTGGACAGCGCGCTGTTGGACAGCGCGCGTTTGAACAGCGGTGCACCAAAAAACGACATTAGTACGGCGCGTTTCGCTGCTGTGAGACAGTCGTGTACAAACAGATACAAAATGAACGGCAATGCGGTTAGAGTACTGGCTATTTACTTTTTATGGAAAAAAAGGCAACAAAAACGTCGAAGAACAGTAGGTGTTGATCCTTATAACGCTACAAGGTTACTGAGAGGCGAACACGTAACATCTTTCTCTGATTTACGAGAAAATAGTTACAAATTTTATAAATATTTTGTACACAACAGTACCTAACGGCACGTCTCAACGGCGTGAGACTAAAACGCACAATGGCCGTAGAAGCGCACGAGCGGCGCGCGCTTCGACCGCGCCGCGCGAATAGGACGCGTTCAACGAACGGCGCTGCTCAAGCGCGCGAATTTGAAACGCTACTAATACCCCAATACATATCCGAGCGCGCGCGCTCCGACGGCGCTGCCGAAACGCGTGACTGTAAAACCAGCCTTAACTACAATGTACGAGGAAGGGATTCATTATAATATCCTTCAATGTTTATATTGGATTACGATATTCATTTGTCCTTTTATGGAAATACAGTGTAAACTCTTTATAACTTTATCCTTTATAACAATAAACTCCCTGTAACGTTGAAGTGAGCCTAACTTGGTTGGTTTGCGTTAAAACCTACATATTGAAACACTCTTTATAGCGATACGCCATTCTCTATTACGAAGAAATGTGTTCATATTTGTAGACAGTAAATATTTATTATCGGTATTATTGTTTATGTTATGTTATCTTGTTAATTTGGTTGTTTTTTGTTCACTCCATATAACGATAACTCTCTATAACGACAAAAAAAATGCTCAGTCCCTTGAGTTTCGTTATAAAGAGTTTACACTGTATTTTGTGTTACAAAAAATCATTTTCACTAGGTATGTGTTAAAAATTATTTATGCATGCATTTATATTATGCATTTGAATCTATGTAACATCTCATTTGGAATTATTCATGCATCAACGAGATAAAACCTAGAGCACTAAAGGTCAGCTGATCTCGGAGCATCAACAAAAACATAGATCGGTGCCGTGCAGTGAATGGTACGCCCCGCACCTGTTGAAGAATTCCACACATACAATACAGCCGTGTTTTATAGCCGATGTTCAAGTACATTTATAGTTTCACTTGTTAAAAAAATAATAAGCTTAAAAACAGAACTTTATAATTCATAGATCCACTTCATTGCAATGCTAGACAAAAAGGCTAATAAGGTCTTAAACGTGTTAGCATTTTGTTTTCTTAAAAATAAAAGACAACTGACTTTTAAGGATTAGTCATTAGAATCAGCTACTTTCTTCTATTAAAGTTCTATAGTCAATTATCTAATACACGGTCGAGCTATGTATGCATACATAGCATAACATAATACATGTATTCTGAACCCTAATATATACAAGCATACATGCGTACATGTAAACCCCGACAAGCATGAGACGTGCATGATCAGCCGGTCACGCTGACACTTCAACCTGTCACGAACATCATTAACATAAGGCATACTTCAAAAACAATGAAGAGACAAAAAGAAAACATCAAATAACTGTAATGGATTACCGTTGTGACAGTGGCCATTTTTTAAAATAAAATTTCTATTTAGCGATTTAATTCTATTAGTATAAAAAGACAATAATTTTAGATCTAGTATATTTAAAGCTAGTATTTTCGGTTTTGTACTATTACTAACAACTACCTTTTCTGAAATCAGAAAAATTATTCGTCCGTATCTCTTTCTGAAGAAAACGAACTTACAATATGTTTTTGTACATATGTTTCGGCAGTGCAAACTCATATTTAAATAACCGGTTCCCACACATAAAAATGTAAGTATGTAAAGCTTGCATAACACAAGTATAACTATTATGGCTCTTACAGATCCCACAATTATTTGATAACCATCTCAAAGCGGCAATGGAAGCGAACGAATTAATTACATTGATGATGACGTTTAGTTTTAAAACAATAGCAAATAATAAGGAAATACTGCTTTGTATAATAGTAACTTTACCCTTTAAGTTTTTGTCTATGTTACATTTAGATTTTTTTTAATAAAAACCAAGATTTTCTGAGAATAAAATCTACTAGCTTTTACCCGCGATTCCGTCCGCGCGGAATAAAAAATAGAAAACGGGGTAAAAATTATCCTATGTCCGTTTCCTGGTTCTAAGCTACCTGCCCACCAATTCTCAGTCAAATCGATTCAGCCATTCTTGAGTTATAAATGGTGTAACTAACACAACTTTCTTTTATATATATAGATGTATAACACATATCGACTTCTCTGTCACTATCATTGACAACAGCGATAGTAATATGTTTTAAACCGAGATTTTGAATTCAGAAACCCACGGTTAAAGAGCGCACTTCTTCGTTAAGACATCAACGCTTGTGCGATTCTATTATTTGAATATCTTTGTTCAGCGAAGTACATATTATTGTTTATGTCCTAATAGGAAAGAAACGCGATAATCAATGGGCGTAAAACGAGTATTTTGACAAACGCCTATCGGGCGTAAAACGCTGACGATGATACGAAGGCGCTTCTCCCAAATTTTCGTGCTAGGTCCACAGTTAATTCTACGCATAAATCGATCTTTGGATAAATTAGTAAGGTAATCATTACGTTACCTTGTAATAGGTCTTATGCTCTCTAAGTACACTCCACGTTACGTAAAACCACAATCTAATATCACCTTCAACTATCTCGACATTCACTCGACAAAACCAATTATATTCTAACATTAATTACTTTGTCACTTTTGGCATAGATGAATTTTTAGCAAGCATCATCAAAATTAAAATTCCGTCAGTTTTATTTAACACATACACAAATACATATGTTAATTTTTCAAAGAAAATCTTCTTTTTAAATGTGTTTCGCCAGTGAAAACTACGTTGAAATACAAGTAAAACGTTATAAAACCCGCGAATCCGCAGAGAAAGACATCCGCTGTGTTGAGAAAACAGAATGACGTCAGATCCACGACATTGGTACAGTTTCCAATGCATTATGAAAGTCTCCAGTCCGGCTATGATGTCAGATTTGTATTAGAGAATTCATAATAACATCTTGCCTTATAAATATCGTAGAATTGAGATGTTTATAAAAATTCATACTACTTTCAAAGACTACTAAACCTACTAAAATTTATAACTAAAATGTATACTACTAAAACTAAAACTAGATCAGAAAAATATTGTTTTTTTTTTTTCAAAACTCTATAAAGGGTCTGATCGACGTACCTATGCTACCGTAGGGTTTTTTTTAGTTTCTTTCGTGATTTCTAGGTTCTTATGCATAGTAACAACGATCGTGGGTAAACATTTGTTATTGTTTAAGAGTTCATTGACTTATTGCCGTTAACAAGGTAAAACAAATTATTCGCTTTATTTAACAAATTACCTAATGAAATTTGCAATCGTATCGGGTAAAAGGCGGAAAGGAAAATGCTGTTTGGAAAGAATTTAAATATTAACAAAGATGACACCCGAAAATAGAATTAATTTGTTAATTTGCATGGACTAGATTAGACAGAAATAAATTATCAGATTTATATAAAGAGAAATTTCACCGAAAACCTGTATAAATAAACATCTAATTAATATTAATACTTTGAAGTTATATAATTTTATTTATTAAAATATTTGTTTATAATATTAATGTTCTCACTTACTCAAATAACAATTACATAAATGCCGTGGATTCTGAACTGAATTACGAAAGAGTCAAACGCATTGTTCGTACAAATTTCTTTGAAATACGCAGCAATGCGTTACGCGTATGTAAATTGAGGGGTGCATTACGTCACTACGAACCAATTCTTCGCACATTCTTGGTACATTTCTGTGACATTTAAGAGACAGGATCTGTCAAACGCATTCCCTTCGTCAAATAAAAACAATCAACAAGTGTTAAACATGCTTGCTTCTATGCTCGTTTATATATTGTGTTGCATTCATAAGAGTCAATGTCGTTTCAATTTTAATGTTAGTGTCAGCATGATATGCACTTGTGTAATAGTCAACTTTAGCTCTCCTCTCGAGAATTTTAACTAGTCCGTTTCTTTATAGTCTATTACATGTAAGAAATTGCTAAGACTAATTACGTGAGGTCAACATAAACTGCCTGAGTTGTTAAACTAGACAAAGTTATTTGATTACAAAAGTAATGTACATATATAAAAATATATGTAAACTAGCTTTTACCCGCGAATCCGT
Source organism: Papilio machaon (assembly GCF_912999745.1). Taxonomy (NCBI): domain Eukaryota; kingdom Metazoa; phylum Arthropoda; class Insecta; order Lepidoptera; family Papilionidae; genus Papilio; species Papilio machaon. The sequence goes on from NC_059997.1 coordinate 1,151,631, forward strand.
CCGCGCGGAATAAAAAATAGAAAACGGGTTAAAAATTATCCTATGTCCGTTTCCTGGTTCTAAGCTACCTGCCCACCAATTTTCAGTCAAATCGATTCAGCCGTTCTTGAGTTATAAATAGTGTAACTAACACGACTTTCTTTTATATATATAGATTAAGATCTTACTAAAGTTATATCTGTGTACATTATCCACAGGTGAAGCATTCCACAAAACATCTGTTTACTGTTCCTAGCACTGGTCGAAATTCAAAGAATTTAAATTGGCCATACATCACGACTGCGTCAGAGCGGTAGACATTTAGTACGCAGACCGCAACAAAGGCACGATATAAACGCAGACGGCATGTCTTATTGTTTCTGTACTCATGTTTATATTAAGGCCTTTCTTGTATTTCCATATGTCTACATTCATCTCGCAACTAAGAATTAATGAATGTAAAGTATCTTATGAGAGGCCAAGTGAGATCCCTAGTGTAGATTTCTTATACTAAATCTGCACTAAGGGAGACACTTACCGACTCTGGGTGCAAAAGTTAGTCATGTACCAAGCATAATGGATACTAGAAAACATACTCGTCATGTTGATTTGATTTTAATTCTTAGCACTACATAAAATGTAGGCTACATTCCAGTCTGTCTTGTACCTTCGCGGCTAAAGTTGATAAAAAGTTCACCAGTATCCATTAGTGCGCTCACAGCATTCCATAGTGAGCCCTTGACCAGGGCTCAATGGATGCAGTTCCGTGCAAGTAGGTACATAGGAATATAGACCTTGTACTGTTGACATAAGGGTGTGATTATCACGATCATGCAGTAATCATACAAATAATTAATAATGTTTCCGTTTTTCTTTTTTATATTTTATCTTTATACAGTTTTACTCATGGCTATTTTTAAAGTAGATACTGAACAAAATAAATAGTCAATATACTACTTGTTTAAATATGCAAATAGTAAAAAAAATTAAAACAAATGCTTAGATATCCGGTACGGGATAGGATGCGCGCTGACTTTATAAAACTGATTATTATTTTAATAGTTACATAAGAAATTTAAAATCTGAATTGCAATAAATTATTATTGATCTATGATGTCAACTGTGAGATTATACAATTTAATTATATTTATCATTATTTAAATTGCATATTAAGTATTAACCTATTTTATCTAAGCTACGTCTCTATTTGGTTAGCCTTTCTTTTGCTCATTTACACCATCGTAAATACCTGAACGAAGTAAATAAGCAAGAAATAAGTAACAATGTTATATATTTTGGTAGCAAATTTCATTGACATTCGTGAAATATTAATAAAATTGCAATATCAATATGTAATATGGAAAAAAAAATATATTTCGTACATATGATGTATTTATGTAAATGGCAACGGGAAACCTATGTTTAAATTTTTCGTCTGTCTGTTTGTGTAATCACCGGTACAGCTGGAACAATTTTTTCTGAACTTTGAGGGGAGATTGTTGATGCACGCGGACTTATTATAAGCTAGTTTTTTTTACTTTGACTATTATATTAACTGATATATTCCTATATAATATTATGCCTATTGTTGTAGACGTAGACATTATGTTTGTATTTCGTGACCTTTTGGTTAGAGCAGTACGTTTTATCACGGCTTCTGTGCGTCACTGTTGCTATTTAAATTACACTCATTGTTAATTATTGCCTAACAGTGAGTGTCCACTAAAACATGTACAAAAACAAATTGCCGTCTCTTTTATTCTCGTTGAAAAACAGAGATAACTATATTCTGCTTCGAAATTCCACGGTAATTATGAGAATTGGTTTGTTAATTCGTGCTAATTAATAAGTGCGGTTCAATCACTTTTAATGTTCATTATTCCTTAAAAGTAAAAAAACAACTTGCCAGTTATTATTTAAATCAAAAATTATAATGTCTACGTGACTTATGTATAAATATTTATTTTTAACTAGCTGTCGCCCGCGACTCCGTCCGCGCGCAGTTAAAAAATGGGGGGGGGGTTATGAAAAATAAATGTTGGCCGATTCTTAGACCTACTGAATATGCTCACAAAATTTCATGAGAATCGGTCAAGCCGTTTCGGAGGAGTACGGTGACGAAAACTGTGACACGAGAATTTTATATATTAGACTAGCGACCCGCCCCGGCTTCGCACGGGTGCAATGCAAAATATACCTACTACAGAATGTCCTTATACACAACGTTCACAGCGTTCACATTAGAAACCTTTAAATTTATCAGTGTTTCTCTACTATATTATGCATTTATTATACATACAAACCTTCCTTAAGAATCACTCTATCTATTAAAAAAAACCGCGTCAAAATCCGTTGCGTAGTTTTAAAGATCTAAGCATACATACGGACATACAGCGAAAGCGACTTTGTTTTATACTATGTATTGATTAGATTACAGTAGGAAGTGAATGAAAGAATAATAATTTGTTTCGGAATAAAATAATAATAAAATGAAAATTTAAATAATTTACAAGAAATTTAAATACTTTTAGTTAAATATTGACTTTCACTTGTAATTATTTTACTTTACATAATCACATTTCTTCTACTTTATGTAACCGAATCTCTACGTTGTATACACATTCTACTCGCCTTTGATTTATGACTATGTTTTAGTACAACATATAACATAGTTGTACATATACAAATCAATATTTTGGCACAGAATATATAGCTTCTATCGTCATAATTATTATTAATATAAAAGCTGCCATGACTAACAGCGATTACAATACGAACGTCAAAACAAAACTTGGACCTCTCTAAACGAGCAGTGTATTTATCAAATTAATATAACATATGCGACGTGAGTGAGCGGTCTTTACTATAATTTTATTGCTACAAGTGTAGGAAGTGGTATATAATTCAAGGAAAGTATAAAATGACATTTTATGTACTATGGGCTTGAATAGAAAAACAAAGTCTGGCAGCATTTTCTTGATATCTAAAAGTACTAAAAAAAAGTGAACGATTCCGTTTTCTTTTGTTACATTTTTTATAACATTTGAACATTAATTTAACAAGTACCCAGATGTGCCATTGTTTTTATAAATGACGTTAAGGTGGTTATAGACTAGAGCATTTACTTGTAACAAAACAACGAGCCGCTCTATATGTTGTGTATCACCCTTTCACGAACCAGACGTGCTATGGAAACTATGATTTTACCTGTATCACATCATTAATTAAAACGTTACATTACATAGAAATTCTTGAGAAAATGCTCTAGTGTATATTCACCTTTATAACAATTTATACAGAATGTTTATCTAGTCTGAAGGAATGCAAATTACGACTTAATTAATTTTACTATACCATCAATAATCAAATTTTTGTAAGTACTTACATATCTATAGAAAACTAAAAAAACAAACAGACAATTCACCTGATTACTTAAACAAAACTGTGTATGTATTTGCAACAACTAGATAATTTGCACAAGTGTCTTTGTATAAAAGAAAGAGAAGGTAAGTGAAAGAGACGGATTTTTTTTTACTCTCACAGCATTGACAGTAAAGATTACCTACACAAACGTAACTGTACAAACGTAAAATGTCGCAACCCTTTACTCAACGTCCGGTTCGAATCCGGACAACGACGTAACCGATAAAATACGCAAACAAACGTGCACCCAATGTGACAACCTTGTATTACTAGTATATCCATTACTAAAAAAAAAAGATTATCCTGTCCTGAGTAAGTAAAAAAGATTGAATGCTAAAAGATATGGGGCGCGCCCAAGTTAAAAAAGATATGGTGGATAAAGGAAATGGAATAAATTAATAAAGAATACAAGATAGTAACTAAGAGGAATACTGAAGTCTGATCAATATCATGGTTAAAAACGACCATCATAAGCGTCAAAGAAAGTCGGGTTAAAGAGAAAACTATACTAGACTAGAAAAATATCACGGTTCGTTGGACTCTCGCTTATCCAGGTTCGACTTATTACAAAACTCAGATAAAGTGATTAAATGTTATTTCTTAAATATATAACAAGGGAAAGTCCCGATTCAAAACTATTATTTGGTCATCCTAGTACCAATAAACATACGTTTGCTCTTTCGTAAGCGAAACGCAAATATATATTTGTATATAACGCTTTAAGGAGGAAAATATCGATCAAAAGGCTTGTGGAAAATTCCGCGATATAAAGATATGCAAAACTTTTGTAAAATACGAATCTAGACTTAAAATCCTCAACAACACTCTGTACTAAAGTTAGATAAACCTATAAAAAATATTATAAACAGTTAAATAACAAAATTAAGCCAAAATAATATTAAAAATTCTTGCATATATACCAGCTCCCTTAAAACACACCACTAAGAACAATATCAAATATCCAAATAGTTTTTAGTACTCACACGATGTCCGAACGCATGTTTCTTGGTAACTAGCTAGCAAACAGGTGCAAGGCACATCTGATAACATGATTCTACGAGACAACAAAACGTGTCCACAACGACGATATCAAACTTACTGAGCGGTACGTGGAAACAGACGCTCGTCGAAGACAAATATTTTTTTAACTCTGTCGTCTACAACTGTGGTATATACAAACATATAACATATATATCATTAGTTATGAAGCATAATTTACACCAACTTTATTATTAAAATTGATAGTTCACGATTTTGATTGACCATTTTGTTACGTATAAATTATATGCAAGAGAACGTACCAGTCAGATATATTTTAAATGACATTTCCAACTATATAGAGTGATTTAAACTAGATAAAATAGGATTAGGTCAGACTAGAATAGACACATATATACAACCCTAATAGTAAACTATTACAAATGAACTTTGTGAAAATGGTATAAGTAAATTGTACAAATGTAGATCACTGCATCAATTTAAATAACAGTGTTGATTATGTATCTATTACTTTGCTGCACAAAGCATTCGTTGTAATCAGATGACACGAGGGGGGACAGAATGCCTTGGGAAAATCAAAGCCCTCATTTATCTACTGTTGACAAGTGCCACTTGTGTTTGTGATAGCGGATGCTCTTAATTACTTTGAAAATAACTAACATGTGTTAGTCGTTTGTTTTTCTTGTTTAAACCCATGTGTGATAGTTATTTGGTTTTTTTTTTTTGTGTTGCTATTACTTTATAGTGAATGAATATTGTTATTGTAGTTAAACATATAGAAGTGATTTTACAATAATAAGGTGCTGAGAGGACCTTAAATGAACTATATCAGTGGTAGATCCCGCTACAACAATATTTTTTGGGTGTACGAATTGGCCACATCGACCGGTGATATGCCACGAGCACACAGAAGACAGGTGTACAGTGGAAGCGATTTCGCGTTTCGTCTGATGAGTGTGGTGCCGGAGCCTAATTTTAGTCCTCTTTCCCTTCCCACCCTTTCCTTATCAGGTGGCCGTTTGCTCGCTTGCCACCTTATGATATAAAAAAAACGAATTAAAGTAGTAATGTGGTAGGCTAATGTATAAGGTAAACATTCATCAAGGTCTTTTTTTATTCTTGTGTATTATTTCCGTATGTACAATTTCATCGTATTTTGATACGTAGCAGAAATTTTATCCGACATTGCCACCAACGTATCAAATATATGTCAATAAGTTCGAAATGTGGCCATTTACAATTTTAAATTCAATCTAAATATCGTAATACATTCGTATCCGTTTACGCTTGACATGCGACTCTATCGGATTGTATCGGATTGCGCCGAATTCGCAACGCTGTCGAATTGAAGCGTTTTCACCAGTATATGTATATATGCGACGAGCTTTGAGTTTTAAGTGACAGGACCTGTCAAACGCGCGTTCTCCCCACTCTAAAATCGAAGTATAATTTCAAAACTTGCCTTCTTGTGTGGTCGTATTTAGTAAGGGCGTAAATTTGAGTCAGTATGCGTTGATAAAGACGTTTCAATTTTACAAACTACATGTGTGATTTTCGTCTTTACCTCACCCCATCGAAAAGAATTATTTAATATAAAGACGGTTCTGTGCCTAGTCCATTTCTCCATAGTCAAAGGCGACGAGTAACGAATGATGATCAAGCATGAATTCTTTATACGTAATTCGCATAATCATTTAAACTGTTTCTTTACGTGTACTCTTTACTTTCGCTTGTATTTTTTCAAGCTCAAATGGAGATTTTGTAAGACTTCTTATTCTTGTTTTAAATTCTACTGCGATCGTTTACTTCAAGACCACTCGATTATTTGTATGATAATGGCCGCTTACACTATATTACATGATAGGAGTATTAAAAAACAGATCCTTTAAAAAAAGGAACATTAAAAAACATTATTTCCAGGTTTAAAAACAAAATTTCTAAGAAAAGCATTAATCAAAACAATTTATTTCCACACTAAATCAGTTATTTTAGTTAACTTTAACCGATTATCGTCCGTCGGCATCACGATAAAACAATAAACCGCATTCCAGCTGTAATCGACGGCGACTGACCTCGACCCCCTCATTTTCCAGATGGCCGAGCAAGAACAATGCAAAGGATCACCTGAGACCAGGTCACGCTTGAACACAGGAAGCTTGAATAGAAGTAGAGGATATATACACGATTTGAATACGAATTTTAAGTAAATCGATCCATTAAAATCTTATATAGATAATTAAAATAATCGGACTGAAAATTCCGTGTATTTTAGATGACGTTAGTGAAGTTAGTGAGATTAAAAACTCTAAAAGCTTAATTCCAAAAACATTTTCATGTATTTGAACGACAAACAAGAAAAAAACTTTTTTTTTTTGACGTCCATTCGCTTACCACCATGACTTATATTTTCAAATCATCTAGATCTAGAATATAGAAATAATTTTGGGCTATTTGTTTTACAACAAGATAAAATGAAAATACGTATAGTTAAATCCCGCTACACACCTTCAGCTTAATCTGACAGTTAACTATGCGTTTGTAGGCAAAATTTTAACTGTCTGAAATGCACAGTTAAAGATGAACGTCTGTAGCGAGCTTGAAAGGATACTAGGAACGTTACGATCCTTGGACTCCCATCAATTGTCTATGACCTAGGTAATACGAGATGGAGCATACACTAGAATAATATTATAGATACATGATATCTTAATATCGCACGGATTATCTTTCATACTTAACTGGATAAAAACAAAGCACAACACATAAATGACTATGAGTAGTAACGTCTTTAATTTACGTGAAGAGATAACAATCTTAATTTGTCGTAGAGCAGACAAGACTTATATTCCGGAACGTATTTTTTGTGAGTAATTTTGTGAATGACATTGGTCAAAATAAACTGTGACAAAAAGTTATACAAACGCATTTTTGGCTCTTCATAAACAAGATGTTCTTTTTTTCAACATTCAGAGATTTTACCAATTTAGTGCTGGCAATAAAATTTTAATAGCCATAAGAAATTCAAAGAATAAACGTCAATTACTCACAAGAAACAGGGAGTCATCAAATTTTATTATATCGACTATTTGCGTTTTATTGCCACTGTAATAAAATATATGTATAAAATGTAGCCATTAAAAAAAAAGATTTCTCTCATCCCAGAGAAGACTCATAGACCTAACACGAATCAAAATAACATATCACGTAGAATTACCGAGTATTTTTTTATTTAAAGACGTTATATCATTTCTCAAATAGCGGTCGCCCGCGACTCCGTGGGTGCGAGATTAAAATAAAACTTAATTAGTAGTCTATATGTTCTTCCAAACTATGTTCTACATCCACGGCAAATTATATCGAGTTCCATTGTGTCTTTCTGGAGATACATCCATACATCTAAACATTCTCATTTATATTAATAAGGAAGATAACAGTAAAACTTCTTTCAAAGCTAATACAGTCGGGTTAATATACTTACCTATGTTTAAGTTCGATAAGTAAATATATATATTTCTATGTATGTTATTATGTGTGACTGATTACCGTCAATAGAAATCGTCGGGTAACGTAAGTACCAGCTAACCATTGACTTGCCGGTACTTTCACTGGGCGAAATTTATAATTTCTCCACTCCATTCCGCTCTACATTGATTATTGCGTAAAATATTGGCCGGTAACTCACTTTATCGGATCCATTACGTTCTCTCCATTTATAATTACAATTTAAGACTTTTCAAAGTGGTTTTAATTTAAAATAAATATATAAACTTCTGGGTAAAAAATTGTTTCTGAACTTCCCAATACAAAATATAGCTGCGATTGTGGAATAATAATTTCACTAGTAAAAAGCTTTTTCATTTATACAAAATATAAGGGTCAATAAAGCAGTAAACCCTATATTGCCACTGTCGCCATCTATCAAGGTTCTCGATTACAATATTCCTCTTTTTTCGAGCAAAGGAAATCCTGTGTACTTAGAAAAAGACATATTCCGTCGTCTTGCACAACAATACTAAAGTCTCGCAACGGCAAAAACTGAATGAGCATTTCACACGCCAATCTAATCACTATAAAATTATACTTCACACAGTAATTTATGCTGTACACTATTGTAATAGAGGTGATTATTCCTCAGCTATTCATCGTGTGAACTATTTCGTCACCGAATTTTTATTGTATTACGAAACGAAATGATTATGATTTATGTAAGAGTTTTGATAAAAATTTCTTTGATAAATTGATTATTTACAGTACAGAGCAGTCAGCGGTATAACAAGCAGTTGACAGTCGCCATGCACGAACCGATAAAGTAGTCTGTGTAGGGTTAATACGAAAAGGACGCTTCAAAATTGAAGACCAACTGAAAGCTTCCTATTAAATTGGTATAATAAATGTCGGTTGTCGGGTGCGACCTAATTCCACAAATAGCGTAACCAGAATGTATGTTATGACGTTTATTAAAAACGTGGGCTTTTTAGTTCATCATTTTTATAAACTGCATAACTAAAGCTATTTAGCAAATAATAAAATTCAACTTTCTCAATGAAATCCTTAGTTATACAAAACTCGTGCAAATGTAGAAATTACAATTTATTACTAAATAATTATGATATTTAGTGGCAACTGATCCTGATTTAATTAATCATTGTTAATAATTTTTCTCTTTAGGAATTGCACAAGTATATTTAAAACAAAATGTTCATAACGATATTATGTTATAAAACTTGTAATTTGTACGGAATAAATATAGCTTATTTATTTACTTATTTATCCTGAATCAAATTAGCAAATATATTAAAAACAAACTAAGTCAATAAAGCATCCAATCACGATGATATAGAGTAGACGATTTTAATTAAAGTCGCTAGTCCGTCTCAGAATTTTTGTCGTTATTGTTTTTATTTTCTTTCTTTAAAAAGGTCTTCTTTGTTTTCACTTTTCACTTATAAGATTTCAAAATATTTACCGTCACGTCATACGAACGCTTGCTTTTTCCTTTGGAATTTCGATGCAACTTTTTATTATTTCACACAAAGAGTATTGTTACACTTTAACAACACTTAAGTACATATCGGTTGCATGACGTAACTGAATTATTCCTTAAAACTGTACAAAGGAAGTACAAATAGTGGTGTAATTAGTCATTACGCAGTCATTGAGAGTTAGTCAAAAGATCCGAGATTATGTCGTGTGACTCATTGTTATTGACGACAGCGTTAAGTCACTTTTTTGTACGTCAGCTTCCGTTTTCATGTTCAACATTTTTGGAACGTCTAGTTTTTATCAAAACCCATATAAGGGACAAGGACAGCTTTTATGCTCTTTAACTTATTATACCTACTTACTTACTATAAGAAGGATTTTGTAATTTTTTATTTTTATATTATAAAATCATCATTATCCGCCTGGATTTGTCCACTGCTGGACGTAGGCCTCCCCCATCGATTGCCACAATGCCCGGTCCTGTGCCGCCCGCATCCAGTGCACTCCCGCAACCTTGACCAGGTCATCGGTCCACCTTGCAGGAGGCCTACCCACGCTGCGTCGACCTGTCCGTGGCCGCCACTCTAGGACTTTTCTGCCCCATCGGCCGTCCGTTCTGCGGGCAATGTGGCCAGCCCATCGCCACTTAAGGTTTGCAATTCTTCGGGCAATGTCGGTTACTTTGGTTCTGCTGCGGATCACATCATTTCTGACGCGATCTCGCAGAGAGACTCCGAGCATTGCCCTCTCCATTGCCCTTTGAGCGACTTTGAGCCGCCTAATGATGCCCGCAGTGAGGGGCCACGTCTCAGTACCGTAAGTCATCGCTGGCAACACACACTGGTCAAAGACTTTCGTCTTGAGACACTGCGGTAGATCTTGGGACGAGAGGATATCTCGCAACTTCCCGAACGCTGCCCATCCGAGTCGGATTCGGCGATTGACCTCCTTCTCGAAGTTGGACCTACCTAGCTGGACAGTCTGCCCCAGGTAGACATATTCGTCGACAACTTCGAGAGTATGGCCTCCGATGGTTATCGGAGTGGGTGGAACATGGATATTCGACATAACCTTCGTCTTATCCATGTTCATTTTTAGACCCACTCGTTCGGAGGCTCTATTGAGGTCATCGAGCATTGTACCGAGTCCCTCCATGGTCTCAGCCATGACTACAATGTCATCGGCAAAGCGTAAGTGCGTTATGTACTCGCCGTTAATGTTGATGCCAAGTCCTTTCCAACCGAGGACTTTGAAAACGTCTTCTAACGCGGCGGTGAAGAGTTTCGGAGAAATTACATCACCCTGTCTTACACCGCGCTGCAGTTTAATCGGTTTCGTATCCTGACTCTGTACTCGGACTGACATCGTGGCGTTTTCGTACAAGCACCTTAGCGCTTCGATGTACCGGTAGTCGATTTGGCACCTCTGGAGAGACTGCAGTACCGCCCAGGTCTCGACCGAATCGAAGGCTTTCTCGTAGTCCACAAACGCTAAGCATAGTGGCAGGTTATACTCCTCGGTCTTCTGTATTACCTGCCGCAGCGTATGAATGTGGTCTACGGTGCTAAAGCCTTTACGGAAACCGGCTTGTTCGGGAGGCTGGAAGTCGTCGAATCTGCGAGCGAGACGGTTCGTGATGACCCTCGAGAACAACTTGTAGACATGGCTCAGAAGTGAGATGGGCCTATAATTCTTCAGAAGGGCTTTATCACCCTTCTTGAAGAACAGTACCACCACACTTCTGCTCCATGCCTTCGGCGTACGTCCCTCGAGAATGACGGAATTAAAGAGCCTCTGTAGAACTCTGAGTGCTGGCTCTCCAGCAGCTCTCAAAAGCTCTGTTGTAATTCCGTCATCCCCGGGCGCCTTATTGTTCTTAAGGTGTTGGAGGGCCACACTAATCTCGTCGAGACTGACGTCCGGGATGTCTTCGGTATAGTGTCGGGTTAATCTGGCTCTGGGGTCTTCAGTCAGATCGGTGACGGGTTTCTGCGTTGCGTAGAGTCGTCCATAGAACTTTTCGACCTCACTCAAGATGTCAGGTCTAGAGGACACAACCCTGCCCTCCTCAGTTTTCAGCTTAGACAGTTGGCTTTGTCCAATAGACAGATCTCGGGAGAACACTTTGGAGCCTTTATTCTGCTCAATAGCCTTTTTAACACGATTTGTGTTAAATCGGCGTATGTCGCGCTTAATGCTCGTCGAGATCTGTCTATTGAGCAACCGATACCGTTTCGCATCATCTGTAGAGTGCAGAGTCATGTCTCGCCTTTCCCTCATGAGCTCAAGAGTGTGGTTCGAGAGTTTGCTGGACGAGCTTCTACGGTGGGTCTTAAAGAACTTAGTACCCACCGCCTGAACTGCTTGCACGAACCCGTCATTTATATCATCCACGCTACTCCCTAGGCAATCGAATCGGTTCTGGAGTTCCAGCTGAAAGTTTTCGGAGTTTTGGATTAGGATTGGTACTGTCCGGAGCGTAGACCCTAACAGCCGACGGCGCTCAAGCTTTACGTCGATATTCAATGTGCCTCGGACAATTCGGTGATCGCTCCCGGTTTTAACCGCATTGATCACTGAGACATCATTGAATATTTGCTTTCTCGTTGACATGATAAAGTCTATCTCATTTTTTGTAGCACCGTCTGGGCTCATCCAGGTCCACTTTCTTTGCTCTTGCTTCCTGAAGAAGGAGTTCATCATGTAGAGTCCCTCCTTCTCCATGAAGCCGGCCAGCAAGTGGCCCCGGTGGTTGCGCTGTCCATATCCAAAATTTCCCACTCGCAGCTCTTCTCCGTCCCGTTTGCCCAGTTTCGCGTTGAAGTCCCCCATGACAACGGTGTAAAAGGTTTTGGAACTATGCATGGCTCGTGAAATATCCTCATACATAATTTCAACCTCTTCATCGGAGTGTGTCGAAGTCGGTGCGTAGACCTGTATGACCTTCAGCGAATACCGTTTGGTTATTCTGAGTATCAGGTACGCCACCCTAGTCGACACACTCTCGATCTTCACTACATTGTTCACGAGGGACTTGTGGACGATAAACCCGACACCACCCTGCGACTGTTGGTCGCCCTCCCGGAAGAAGAACAAGTTACCGGACTTGAGGATTATCGTGTCCTCCCCCTCTCTTCGGACTTCTGATAACCCTATAACGTCCCACCGTAACTTGCTCAATTCTTCTTCCAGCTCCGCGATCCTCTCATCCGTACGCAGTGTACGCGTGTTTAGTGTTGCCAGGGCCAAGGGTCGTCGTTTGTGGTAGCCGGATCCGAACCGGGGATTCTTAGCACCCCTTGCCCCACCGTTACCCTGGCCGCTACCGTAACCAGGAACAGTGGGGCCGCCGGGTACTAGGGGCCATGGTTGTGTAGCCATCATTGGGGGGGGGGTTTGTGCCATAATCGCCACGCTTGGCATGCGGGTTGGCGATCGCAGTAGTTCCACCGTATCCTAGGGACGCTGCTGCCCGTCCTCCGGTGGTCTGGACGCAGTTTAACGACGATACCCGGGTCGTTATATATTATAAAATACGATAGTTTAAATAGATGGATAGGTGATGGGTTAGAGGGTATCTCCCAAACGACTGCATGCATGGATCGGGATGAAATTTGGTACAGATTCAGAACTCTGTATGGAAAAACACAAAGGCTACTTACTTATTATAATTACTACTTACATATTAATAACGAAGTCGCAACCACTAAGTTTATAATAAAATTAAATACCTAACTTAACGCACTGTTTAGTTTTGTGCTACTATTTTGAATAAATTGAAAAGGCAAATAGAATATTTTTGTGGCAATTTTCTTCGAAATGCTACCATTAAGATACGTGTAGGTTTTATTAAATAACATTCAATGCAACAATGAACGATATATTTAACGTAACAAGCACGCAAATAGTCACATTACAGATTATTGTGACTAATGACACGATCCTATTGGTCAACCGCAAAACTTAACACGCAAATTCATACTCAATTTATGCACTGTATATGTCGTGAACACCGCCCATTTTTAATTCGCCAAGACTAAATGTACGGCGAATTACACACAGTCGGTATTTATAATCTCACGGTGACATATACAAAAAACATTTAATAACCAAAACAAACTAAATTACAAGTGTAGTAATAATTATAGCCACTGTAGATGCTACCTGTAGAGTTTATTGTTGAACGTTTTTAATGTTAATTTACATTAAGTTTGCGGTTAAGATAAAGTAGGCACATTTATTATATCTCACTAATATTATAAATGCGAATGTTTAGATGGATGGATGTTTGTTTGAAGGTATCTCCGGAACGGCTCAACGGATCTTGATGAAATTTGGCACAGATGTAGAACATAGTTTGGAAGGTACACATAAGGCTACTTATTTAGTTTTTATTTTAAATTCCGAACGAATGGAGTCGCGGGCGACAGCTAGTCTAAATATAACTATGAGAGAAAATAAATAATTCGAAAACGAAATGTTCAAAATTATTTTGTGTAGCGGTGACCGCACGAGTATATCGTTTGCAAATAAAAAACGCACAGAATTTTATACCTAATTAAACTAAATACAAATACTAACCTTCCTTTGCTCAAGATTTTAGTTTTTTATACAAAGTATCGAAATGTTAAATTGGAACATTTACAAACGAAATAACAAAGTGAACTTAGTTTCCGTGTAATACTCGTTTTGTATACCAAACGCCACAAACTACCTGACTTTTACGAACAAAAAAAACTAAATCGAATTCACATACTTGTTGAAACACAATAAACAAAGAACGCGGCTTTAACTAAGATATACAATACATCTCCCTACACCTGCACAGACGATTACAATTCCACTGTACAATCTCCATTGCCGACTACAACCAAACTTCGATCAGCTCTTGTACACAACCGACAATGTATTTCAAACTAAAAGCGATATCATTACATAGTACAATATCCATTGCTAGCTTCAACCAAACTTTGACTCTCATTGGAACTAAGCCGTCGATGGATTACAATGCGCGTTTAAATTTCAAATCGATGGCAGCCTGCTTTGGGGTGCAACGCCTTTGAAACAGGTTCTCCAAGTGCATTGTGGGTCACTATAAGTACACGGACGGGATCACAAGCGCTCCTATTGAAAACTTTTATAGGCTTTTTAGTTAGGGCTGGTGCAATTTGTAACATTTTTTGTGCTTTTAAAGATAATAACTAATAATAAAGGAAAGTTAAGTTGAAAAGAACGTTTAACTGTGGGTTTTTCAGACTTAAATCTCCTTTTAAAACATATTGTTATATCTGTTTTGTCAAAGATTGATAAGAGATGACGATATCGTTTATACAAAGATATTGATCTCAGAAACCTACTTTAAATATGTTAAAAGATTCTTTTTTAGAACCAAAACGAATAGTAAGCAATAGGTAACTTATAAACTTATCGCCCTTTGAGCGAGGTTTACGTAACGATAACAATAAAGGCAAAGCCCACCTGGCTCAAACAGAGTCAGAATCGCTAGCTCACAAACAATATAAATTTACTGCTGTATACTCCGATAAGAAGTGCATTAACTTTGCTCGTGTGATTACATTTCTTCTTCTTTTCAGCCACGTGAAGTCCATCGTGATTACATTTATTTATTAAAATTCTCAATGCTGGCCATTTATTTACTTTTTAAAAATGTCAACAAAAAAAAACAAATATTTATGTAACCATTATTTAAGAATATAACAGATTAATTACAATGATAATTATTTTAGCTGTTCGTTATCAAAAAATGTTGTATTATCTATGAATAATTATTTTATTCAGTATTATGCATGCAAGAGGAATAAATAACTTCGTATATAACTAATATAAAAAAAAAACTTGAAGACCTTAATTTAGAAAGCCAACATAACAGTTTGTTTCCACTGTCGAATCATACAAAAACATATTGCTGTCTCTTTTATACTCTCTAAAAAATCTGAGATGAAAATATCCCTTTATACAGATATTTCGATAGTGAAAACCCACAGTTACTTCGGGAAGTTATTTATCGGCCAGATGCTAAGTACTGAGGCGACATTGTTGCGAGTCGAAGGCTGCAATAAGGCTAACATTCGTTGCACTGCATTTATTTTACACGCCTTCATAATTTAATCTTGGATAAATGTAACAAATGGAAAATCCAAGACTCATATTATGTGATTTTTGTTCTAATTAAAATGTATATTTTTGGTTTTTTGATTATGTCGGATAATCAAAAAAAAATTTTTTTTTTGTAAAACCCTCATTTTTTTTATAGAAATAATTTGCCCATGAAATCTACAGAATAAAGAAGCTTTACTCTTTCTAAATCGATATCAAGCAGAAATGTTATTCCCAATAATAATAAAACGGCGATTCGAACCACAAGAAAAATTAAATCAGTAGTACTTCACGATTAGGCTATTGGTGTTTAATGGGTGAACGCAACGGTATTTATTCTATCTCATAGTTATAGTTTATAATTAGCTGGATGAAATAAAAACTCGTCTTTTATCATCATACTCTATAACCCGACGTACTTATCTCAAGTGATAAATCCGTTCATAAACAGTAAACAGTTTATTGGAGTGCATTTTGATAGCCTAGGATTGTAAAGTTAGATAAAGGTCAAAATAAAAATGCTAGGTCTACTGTTACACTTCATTGTTGTTATATTATATCTGTATTTAATGTTCTACTATTGATTAAAAACATTAATTGGAGATAATTCACATGCAAATATTTAACTCAACTTAATAGAGCTTCGTTGAGGAAACGCTCACAAAGGTCATGTATTTTAATAAGTTTTTATGCCGTATACATTATCAATAGAATACGATAAACGGAATGTTGTCACGCGTCATCAACACATTCCATAGACAAGCGAGCGATATGTAGAGTTCTGTGTTACTGACAGTTTCCCGTAAGTCAGTGTGTAAAAACATATTGCCTTCCCTTTCATTTCCTTCTAAATAACAGAGATAACAATTTGTTTTTGTTCAGATATTGGACAGTGACAACACACGGTTAGGGAGTTAAAAATTTCAACACAACATTCGTGCAGGACTAACGGTATTCAGAATGAACAAACAGCGGTGCGGGAGAAAGCGGATAGGATCGGGCGAGTGAAAGCCACGCCAGTGCAGCCGCCGCGTCGCGTCGGACGGACGACATAACCTCAAATATGTTCGCGATAACAACAATAACGATAGCAACTATCGCCGCTGCTGTATATTGGATCATGAACCGACACAAGCCTCTAAAGCACCTACTGAGCGACTTCCGATACATGCTGGACATGCAGGGAGCTGGCGCGGGAGGACTTATCGACGACTGGATCAATATAAGGAGAAATAAAATCGAGTTGCCGGATGCGAGCAGAAAAATCGCCGTTATAACTGGCGGAGCGCGCGGCATCGGTACCGAAGTCATCAGGGGTCTGCTTAAAGCTAATGTCACCGTTATAATGGGCATTCGAAAACCAGACGCGGCTAAAAAGCTGATGGAAACAATGGAGAATGGGAAAAATTTACATGTATTCTCACTTGATTTACAATCACAGAAGTCGGTTAAGGAATTCGCTAATTGCGTCACAAAGAAGTTTCCAGAGATTAATTATCTAATAAACAATGCTGGGATAATGTACGGAGATTATAAGTTGACTGAGGATGGGATAGAGTCACAGTTTGCTGTGAATCATTTGAACCATTTCTATTTGACACATTTATTGTTGCCAGCATTAAAAAAGGCGGGCAGAGTAGAGGAGCCTTCAAGAGTTGTCAATGTCTCTTCTTGTGGTCATTATCCTGGAAAAATATTTTTTAATGATATCAACATGAAAGAACATTATGACACAATAGCTGCTTATGCCCAATCTAAACTTGCACAGGTATAAAATGTTGCCAATTTTTATTTGCCATAAAAATTAATATTGATACTTAATTCATGTTTTTTATTTCTTTGTTTCAGATAATGACAACTAGATATCTCAACAAATTGCTTGAAAATCAAGATGCAAATGTAAAGTTTTATTCCGTACATCCCGGAATCGTTGACACGGATTTGTTTGAGAACACAACCTTCAACAAACTGCCTTGGCTGAAGAAGATATTCTTCAAAACTCCGGAAAAAGGAGCTACACCAATACTATTTGCTTGTTTTAACAAAGACATTGAAGAGAGAGGCGGACTCTACATCAGCAACTGCGTAGAAGGAATAAGCAATAGATATTCTAAAAATGTAGATAATCAGAATAAACTATTTAATATTTCCTGTGAATTAACTGGTATTGAACCTGACAAGTTTGGACAAAATTAACTGACCATTTTTACAGTTCTAAGCTTTGACAAACACTTTTGCAAATTTATACTATTTAAATTATTTACACATT
Source organism: Papilio machaon (assembly GCF_912999745.1). Lineage (NCBI taxonomy): Eukaryota > Metazoa > Arthropoda > Insecta > Lepidoptera > Papilionidae > Papilio > Papilio machaon. The sequence continues at coordinate 1,169,401 of NC_059997.1, forward strand.
TTTTATATTACTATAATTAAATTATATTTTCTATAAAACGTGTTTTTATTTATTCCATAATTACTTTGCCTTATAAAAGGAGACAATGTGATTAAACATAAGTATAACTTAGATACTTGAACAAAAATTACATTCTAAAAAATTGTATGTTAGAATTCAAATTTTAAAACAATTTTTACAAGATGGTTCAAAAAGCCAGAAAACAAGATTTGGTCTCTTGTCATTAGGTCTCTTGATGACAGATTTTCCATAACAAACGTAAAATCTATAAAACAAAGTAATAGAACTTATTACTAGAATTTTCTTACTATTTTACCCATAGGTTAACAACTAAATAAATAAGTTAAAAGCACTAACCTGCTAAAAAATCCAGACAATCCTTTCTTCTTCAGCTTACTATTGTCTTGATCTTTGTTCACATCAACTTCATCTTCCTTAGAAGCACTGGACCCTAAGGAACATTCAGATAAGCTGGACACAGTACTCGAGAATGAACCTCCGTCTTTCCCACGTTGGTGACCACTCACACTGCCTCCCCACTGCAATGTACTCTTTGGAGAGTCACTGGTATCACTCTTCTCACATGTTGATATTGAAAAGTTCCCTTCATCACTAAAGCTACTCTTTTTCGACAATTTATCGACTTCATCACTAGTCTCAGCAGGTTTCTCCACTTTTGGACTTACGAAGTGCAACTGTTTCGTTATTGGATTATACGCCAGTTGGATGTTGTCCAGGGCTTCGCTGAGGCGCATCCCGCCTTTGGCGCATGGCGTCGTCGACATGGTGTATCAAAACTGGACTACGATCACAAGCTACATCCATGTCGTAAACTCAAAACAAACATCATCAATGATCATAAATTAGCTACTAATTAGAAGTATTTTTGTTAATAGCACTGATATACACATCACTTATGAAACGACACTCAATGTAAATATTTGATTTAAATGCTACAATACAAATGAGTGTTTTGAAGACTAATATATTTACAATGAATTCTATAAACAAGTCACTAACTTATAAAAAAAAGTAAGGCATATACCAACTAACACTACTTTTTATTTAATTAAAATTCGTTCTAACTAAAACTCAAAGCAACACACCCACCACCATCTCTTTTCGACTGTAAATAAATTGACATTTGCTTTGATTTGCTTCAATTTCCTTGGAAAAGTTCACAAAAGTCTGCTGTGCTATACGCCTAAATAAGGATGACACAGAGTGTTAAGGAGAAAACAAAGAATGATTTAAAAATTAATTTTGTAGGATTATTTTACTTTATGCTTCAGTACTGTCACTGTAACGCAGCGTACAGATAAAAAAAAAATCATATTTTTTAAAATGTTGACCATTACACGTTAATTACAAACTACAACTTTGTTAATAATTTTTAAGCAAAAACAAATTTTCGCTTTAGTTTTTAGGCTTTAAAAAATATTAAGTTGGACCTGTCTTTGTCTATGGTTTACGTAAAATTTAATGTTGCTAACTAAAAATCTATTCCCCATATTACCGTGACTTTTTTTATCGTTATCGTGAAATTTTACCAAAAAAAAGTATTTTTGTCTTATGTTACACCGTTTCCTTAAAATGGGAAGTTTTATGCAAAATAATTTAATGGATTAAGACGCTCTGGGAAGTTCTGAGAAGCTAATTTTATAGCTATTTTGAAATATAGGCTTTTTTAAAACCTTATACAGTATAACGTTCATCGTTTAACTTTGTTTCCACTTAATGAAAAATAAAACAAACAAGAACTCTGTAATCAAAATAATTTATTTTGACGTTGCAAATATTCGTTTTATGGTCACTTCAGGAATACTCAGCCTTTCTCCAAGGCCAATAATACAATATATTAACTAAATTAATAATATAAAAATAGTTTCAATAAACTATTGTTATTTACAATTAATTATATTTACGTACAATGTTTTTAAGAGATTAATTACAAAAAATAGAAATTCATTTAAGTTATTCAGTTAATACGCCATATACAAAAAGCTTTTAATAAAATATCAAATGCTCGAAAAGAGAAGTCTTTAATTGTTCGTTGCCGTCACTCCCTTGTCTTGCAGCTCGGGGAATAATTCCAATACGCAGAGATCCAATAAGCTGTACACTAACTGAAAAATAAAACTTTTACTTAATTAGTGCTATTTAAAGTCTTTATGAGTCTATTTAAAGGCTCCCAAGTTCGTGTAAATTTAATAAAAGAAATTTACACTTTATGAGACTATGATAACGCTGAATGTGGCGGAAGTGTTGTCAGCATTATAAAAACAAAATTCGCACAAAACATTTCTCCATAGTAAAAAAAATCAACTGGCAACACCAAAGAAAATCGACCATCTTTTACCAAGACCTGTAAGAATTCACTTACTGCAAACTTATCTCGATAAGCGAAATGGAAACTACATCATCAATTTCTGTCAAATGTACCTTACATTTTCAGTCAGAACTAACCGCGATACTAGCGCCACCATCACGTGATAGTTTACAGTACCTGAGAGAACAATACCTGTTTATTAAGTTGCGGACTCTGTATAATATCGAATGCGTTGTTAAGTGCGACGTTCAGTGCTGCAAATGTTGCAGGAACACGCCGCAGAAGCTGCGCACGCGCCGTCTCGCGCTGCTCAACTACATCTATACGGGGACCGAGATTCTTCTTGCCGAATAGCAAACCTGAGTTAATAGCGTCCTAAATTAATGGTACTTCGAAATACATTGTATGTAAACATCGCACTATACATGTTTTCCAATCGTCAGCCATTTAGTACATTTTATGACACGTGTACGTTCTGTCACATACAGCGTGTTCTCATTAACATTAATAACCATTTAGTCGTAGTTTTAGAGCTGGGCTTCCCAAAGGGGTCGATATTGAACTTAAAGCATTGCTAATTCTCACTCTATCTTCTATTGACCTAAGTCAGAATGAATAATAATAATAGATTTTAAAAGTAGGTAATTTAGCTATGGGGGGGTCTGAGGTAACAGTTCATTTTGGAAAAAGGGGCTACTTGTCCAAAATAGTTTGGGGATCCCTGTAGAGAATAAACCAAATTATCTCCTTATATATCAAGAAATTGAGGAGCATAAGGTTAGCGTGGTTTGGACATGTTATGCGGAGGGATGATGTTCATATAAACAAAAAAGTAATGAGATTAAATGTGGATGGCTATAAAGGTAGAGGAAGACCAAAGAAAGTATGGATGGATTATGTGAAAGAGGATATGCGTAAGAAGGGGGTAAATTCAGATATGACGGCTGATAGAGATGTATGCCGACCCTCCATAGGGATAAGAGCAGGTTGATGATGATGATGATCTTCCTAAACTCGGCAATAATTATTTTATGTTTACAGGGACAAAGATGTACGGGTTGTGGTACATACAAATAATATTGCCGAGTTTAGGAAGATAATTTGGTTTATTCTTTAAAACTATGGCTAAATGATTATTAATGGTAATGAGAACACGCTGTATGTATGGTGACAGAACGTACACGTGTCATAAAATGTACTAAATGGCTGACGATTGGAAAACATGTACAGTGCAGTGTTTACACTGTACACACACTTAATTGTAAAAACACTCACCATGTCCCAAACGTATTAAATGCGCCAACCTTCTCTCACAAAGTAGAGTAGACAGCGTGCTATTGAGATATGAATTAAAAGCTTCGTCCAGTATCGTTCTTGTCATCGCTAACAAAGTGCCCACAATACCGCACAGAAAGACCGGCGCTTTCACAACCTTTAGCACTGAAAATATACATTTAATTGTGAGTTTTCACTGTTGAAACACTTGTATAATAACATATAATCACTCTCAGAAACAGAGACAATATGTTTGCGCTTTTTCAAGCATTCAAATTTCACGGCCATTGTTAAATCTTTATATTTTTCGTGCACAATTTTTAAATATTTTCGTCAGTCTGTAAGGCCACATTTGTTTTGGGTAATCTCAAACACTTTCAATGGCAAGTGCGACGAAGTCGCGTGCGATCGCTAGTAATAAATAAATCAAACACAACATGTCGGACATTAAATTAATTAGCTATTAAGTTTATTTATTTAACCCTAAGATTATAGAAAAACTCATAGAGAAATTATCAACTCACATAAATACATAAAACATTGCGTGAACCCTACGACCGCCGTCTGATATGTACTGTGACGGGGGGCGGGCACGGGGGGTGGCTCCGCGAAGTTGTCCCCGAACACCTGCCCGCGCGCCCCCCGCGCACCCGCCGCTGAACCCCCCGCCGAGCCCGCCCACGCCCGCAGCGAGGACCCCTCGTCCGCTTCCAGTGCTTCTTCCACATCACGGACCCCCTGCTTACTGCACATAGAATAAGTTCTTACCTCGCTTTTAAACGTGGATTTCCACTGACGTACCCACTTACAAGAAATAATGTTATTTTACAGATATGAAATATTATATTTTACAAAATGTGATGTCACAATTTGGGACCCCTCGCCGTTCCTTGTACACACTTCGTCAACCCCCTCCATGCCCCTCAAACCGTGATATAATTTATGAATGACCCCCAACAAACTCACACACTTATAAAAACACTTTACAAAATTAATCAAACAATAAATCTAAATTTTAATCCAACAAATATACTCACAGAGCTTGATACCGTTCCTTGTCCGATGACACCAAAAAGTTTCTTAGAAAACTTTCCAGATGCTGTCCTTTTTCCTTTCTTAGTTTATGCGCCACCGACTGGTAGATGTTGCCAAGATCTGGACTATTAGCGTTCAGGGTGGAAGCCTGCACCACCAGGGAGAAGTCACCGTCCACTGTCAGGAACAGGTACAGTAACTCACTGGTCTGAAGTAATGGCTTCTGTAGTAACCTTTGTAGAAAGTCTTCGTATTTGTATCGTAGTGTCTCTAATGGACTGTTGTCTCTGAGAATGGAAGTTATTTAAAAAAGAAAATTAAATATACTAAGTAAAGTTTTTATCTTGTACTAATTAATTTAATTAAATTTTCAGACACAAAAGAGTTCACACAAAATAGAAGAGAACTCACATTTATTTTCCACAATGTTCAAATAATCTAACTTATGTTAGTGTTACGTAAAACACGTACAAAGTGTACGTATTATACGAGCGTAATGCACATACAGTTAACGTGCATAACGTAAGTTGCACATTGTACATTGTACACGTGCAATGTACAATATACTGACCGTCGCGACGGCAGCGCGAGATCTTGGAGCGCGTCGCCGTGAAACTCGTGCAGTTTGGCGCGCAGCAGGTGGAAGTCGTGCTCTGTGCGGCGCGCCCCCCACAGCGCCGCGCCCCCCGCACCCCCTGCACCCCCCGCACCCACCGCACCCCCCGCCCGGTGCACCGCCAGTGTGAACACGCGCACTGTGCCGCGCCGTGGCGGAGCTTGCTGTTACACATTGCTTAACGTCATTTTAAAAAACTAACAGAAATATATAGGTAACTAAGTATAGTATTATTCAATTCTGCGTAGTGTTCTCCCCTCGCATCTCTATACGCTCTACAATGTTTGAAATTGTGTCCTGAAACATTCGTACTATGTTCCGAGCGGCCAAGATATTTGAAAAATACTATAACTGTACCTCAGTTTGTTAAACTTTCTATTTTTTTTTTTTAAAGAAAACACAAAAGTGTTGAATTTTACACCCGAGTAAAATACATTAATATTTGAACTAAATAATGTGCCAATTAAATGTCATGAGTGAGATGCTGATAATCCTAGTTTCCTTTTCTACCTTCATAAAAACAATATAACTCACAAGTTGCGTCTCCACATTGGTGAGTACCACTTTAAAGTTGGCCAGATCCTGTTCCATGCTATCCTCAGCCGCGATGGAGTCCAGATACTTGAGGATGTCCATGTTCTCCATACCCTCGTCCTCCAGCTCGGAGTCCAGTACTTGTCCGTCTATAGCCTGTGACTTTAGCGCGCCCTTCAAACGACTACCTAACTTCATAGCGGTGTTGAATAACTTATCCTGTTGTCTATGGGTAAAAAGAATAAAAAATAACATTAAAAAAAAGTGCAATCGATTCTCTGAGAAAAAAACCAGTATAGTCTATGGACAGAACAAAAAGATGCAATAGACAAAAGAGCACACCTTTTAGCCATTTGTTTCTGATAACCCGTAGGTATTCGGGAACCGATCAACAACTTGTAAAACTGTAACAAAATGTATAAATATCAAATTAAACAGTAATATTTTAGACATATCTGAAGACATCTTGAATATTGTAAGTAGAGAAGTGACTTACTTCTTCACTGTGCAGGTAGCGGGGTAGTAAGTTCTTTTCTAATACAGAGTGAGATAGCCGCGCTGCCTGGTACAGTGCACGACTCGTCTGTAGCCTGCAGTTGTATACATATTATGTATAACTAGCTTTTACCCGCGACTCCGTCCGCGCGGAATAAAAAATAGAAAACGGGGTAAAAATGAAGCTACCTGCCCACCAATTTTCAGTCAAATCGATTCAGCCGTTCTTGAGTTATAGTGTAACTAACATGACTTTCTTTTATATATATAGAAGATAGATAGATATTACAAATGTTTGGATGGATATTTATAAGAAGGTATCAACAGAACCGCTCAATGGATCTGGATGAAATTTTACATAGATATAGGACATAGCTTAGAAGAAAACATAGACTACTAATTAAGTTTTTTTTAATCCCACGCGGATGGAGTCTCGGGCGACAATAAATTCTGTCTCTTTCATTGCCTTAATCACATAAAGGGTAAGTATTTTCATTTATATTTATTTCTCGTTAATTGTTATAGATGTATTCAAAAACAAAGATCTCACATAGTTGGAAGAAAGGGAGATAATTACACAATTTTTTGAATATATTATAAAGTGGCAAACGAACAAGAGACTACCTGAATTCGCCGAAATAGCAAAGCAATTACATTAGATTCAATAGACATTCGCAATTGCAGATGCGTTGTCTACCTTAAATCTATAGAGAAGGGGACATACAGAAAGAGAATTCCTCTTCCTATACATCCCCTCCATCAAATCCACTTCCACTCCCCACCCTTTTCTTATTAACCTCCGGAAGCACACATGCACTACAAGGTCTGCCTTTTAAGTTCTGTCGTTTCAATATTTCCCGGCAATTTTGTATTTTGAACTGTTTTATATTCGAGTGTGTTTACATTTTGAATCTTAAAACAGTTGAAAGTATTGAGATTAATGCTATTGTTTAGTCACAGCGTCGATTTGAATCTGCCAGGTAACGTACGAAAATGAATCTTTCTAAGGAAACTGTTCGTGCAATAATTTTCTACAACTTTAAAAGACGCCTGACACGGCTTCAGTGTTTTGAAGAGCTAACATCTGTGTTCAGTGATGAAGCCCCATGTCTGCGGACTGTCGAACGCTGGTATTTAGAATTCCAGCGTGGACATACTAGTCTTAGTGAAAAATCTCGCGAAGGACGTCCAAAATCCGCCTTCACCGAAGATAACATCATTGCTGTGAGACAACTAATTCTCGAATATCGTCATGTGACGTATCGAGAGATAGAGGTTCTATTAGGCATCTCAGGGACAACTATTTAGAAGATCTTGCATCAAGCGCTTGGTGTGAGAAAGCTAGTTTGCCGTTGGATACCGCATCTGCTTTCAGATGATCACAAGGCGGCCCGCGTCAGATGGTGTAAGAAAACTCTGCAAAGGTTGGACCGAGGAGAGTCAAACCACGTCTACGACATCATCAGTAGTGACGAATCTTGGATCTATGCCTACGATCGTGATTCCAAACAACAATCTAAAATCTGGGTCTTTCAAGACAAGCCAAAGCCGACTAAAGTTGTTCGTTCGCGAAGCAGTTTAAAGAAGATGGTGGGCCACCTTCTTTGGAAAAAAAGGCCATGTTGCGACTATTGCACTTGAAGATCGTAGAACGGTGAATGCAGAGTGGTATACCACAGTTTGTTTACCACAAGTCATCGCCGAAATGCGAAAATCTAACACAAAGCGACGCATTATCCTGCACCACGACAACGCAAGCTTACACAGCGCTCGTCAAACGATTGAGTATTTGAAGCAGGAAAAAGTAGAAATTCTTGACCATCCTCCATACAGTCCTGACCTAAGCCCTAACGATTTCTTTACATTTCCTAAAATTAAGAAAAGACTTCGTGGTCAAAGGTTCCAGCCCGGTGAAGAAGCAGTCGACGCTTTCAAGTGAGCCATTTTCAACACCCCCACTTTAGAGTGGAATAAATGTTATAATAACTGGTTTGAGCGAATGGAAAAGTGTATTAAGCTACGTGGTGAATACCTTTAAAAACAATAAAAAGTATTATAAGATTCTAGTTGTGTTTTTTTCTTCAAACGACAAAACTTAAAAGGCATGCCTCGTATACTTGGAATTCAAGTTGAGGGTTGCTAGATGTAGATATCTCACTTGTGCACGTCATCAGAGTGCAGGTCGTGTGTGAGATCTCGCAGCAAGTGTTGCGGCAGTCTCACACGCAGACACTGCGCCGCCAGCGCACGCCCGCAGCCCGCCAGCGCAGCGCGCTCAGCACTGCTCAGCTCGGGGTTCAGGAGTGTGCTTTGGAACAGTTCTGCACAACAAGTGACAAACTTATCTCACACACATAACTATGTCACTGTCATACATAAAAAATTAACATCACTAGCTGTTGTCCGCGACTTCATCTGTGCCGAATTAAAAAAAACTTAATTAGTAGCCTATGTGTTCTTCTAAACTATAATCTACATCTATGATAAATTTCAACGAAATCCGTTAAGCAGTGCTCGAAGGCACTTTCTAACAAACATCCATCCATCCATACATCTAAACCAGGGATTCCCAAAGTAGTCGATATCGACCCTTTGAGAAATTAAAGCATTGTTAATTCTCACTCTGACTTCTATTGACCTAAGTCAGAATGAAAAATCAAAATAATTGATCTTAAAAGTAGATAATTTGGCCATGTGGGGGTCTATGGTAACAGTTCATTTTAAAAAAGGTGTCAATTGTCCAAAATAGCCCTGCCTTAAACTATCGCATTTATAATATTAGTAAAATTACAGATAAATTCCAATTCAAAATAAAAATAAATACAATTGTAGTATAACAAAAAGCACTGTTAAGGAAAGGTAAGGATTAGTCTACCATTATAACATTGAACCCAAGTGCTATAAGAGTCTTACTGATATCCTTGTAGAACTGCAGCAGCTGCAGGTGTCCGGTGGCCTTCAGATGCTGCATGAGAGCGTACAGCTGCTCCTGCTGAGACAGCACCGTCTCCACATCCAGCTGCAGCAGTCTGCAGCGAGCAGTGTACACGCACTCAGTCTGCCGGGTGAATGTCTCCAGGAATTCCACCTGGAAAAGATTAAAAATGTTATACAAATCACTCCAACATTAAAATGTCATGTTAGATCAGTGATTGTCAAATTTATTTCTTTCACCGCCCCCTTTGAAAATCAATTATATTTCAGAGCCCCCTAATTTTTATTTAGCCCTAAAACTTAAAAATCACAAGTTCATTACTTTAATTAATTTCAATACCCCCCATTTTTTGGACCCCTTATCGCCCCCTCCTAGGTTTCAAACGCCCCCGAGGAGGCGTTATCGCCCACTTTAGGAAACACTGTGTTAGAGTAAAACTTACTTTATAATTAGGTGTAGTTGGTAGTTCTGACATAGTTTCATCGCTAGTTGCTAATATGATAAGAGTGTTCAATATGTACGGGTCAGCTAAAACATCTGTTAGTGACAATAACACCCAGCCTGCGAACAACTCACGGACCAGTACTCGGAATACACTGAAAAAAAAAAACATTTTAAAAATATTTAAGTTAAAGTAAAAGGAAACATTCTCTAACTGTTCATCTCCAGCAGAAGAAGGAAGGTATCTTTACATCTGTAAGACTTCAAGTAGCAGTCGCTTCACTATTTACTATAAAAAAAAAACTATTTTTATACTCTGACAACCTATATCATTCTAGGAAGGAATAAGAATTCAATGACTGCACTTATCAGATTAATTTTAGGGTATAAAAGACAACAATGTAGTAGACATACAATAAAACATTTTCTGTGGGCAAAACACAAATCTACAATATCACATACTTACGAGTTATTCGTCTCATTTGGTTGCAGTACCAGTGGAAGCAAGACTTCGGTCAACGATCTTAAGTACTTCATCTCAGCGGCGCGGTTGCAGGCCGCTACGTGGAGAGCTGGTTTTGCATCACTAGATATCACCGCATGATGACGTAGTGCACATGGCACTAACCGTTCCGTGATAAGACGGGCATAGTCTATCTGAGATATATTTAGTCATTATTCTAGACCATGGACATTGAACCTTTACCTATCAACATGTCATGTTTCTAAAGAAATATTATTTATTATTATATTTGATATTATTTTTGGGCATATTCCATAGCAGAGGTATCACTTATGTTCACTCCTCATAAAATACCTATTTCATACTTTTTTCCTCATTTATAATGAATTTTGTAATCAATGACACACCCTAAATATTGTTGTGTGCCATCGGCTCTTTTTTGTAGAAAAAGTAGGTAGCTATTGCTTTAGTATTAGCTTATATTTTTCTATATCTCACAATTTTCATTAATTTAAATGTATTTTGTTTTAAATATGCTATAATTTTATTAAAAATTTCTCTACTACTCTACATAGTAAAGAATGTCATATTTACCTTCAGTGCTCTTTTCAACAAATTAGCAGATGCATATCTCAGTTGTAGCCTCAACTCATCAATAAAAAATGGCTGTAGAGTTATCTTACTGTACCATGTGTTTATAAATTGATCTAATATAGCATTGTAGAACTGAAACATACAAATAAGATAGTATCAGCCATTTTTTTATGTACTAGCTGTCGCCTGGCACTCCATCATTGTGGAATAAAAAAAACTTATTAAGTAGCTTATGTGTTCTTCCAAACTATGTTCTACATCTGTGCCAAATTTCATCAAGATAGGTTATGCCGTACCGGAGATACCCTCTAACAAAAATCCATCCATCCATCTAAACATTCACATTTATAATACTAGTAAGATAGAATGATAATAAATGATAATGTGCTCTGTAGAATGTTATCAAATCACAATTATAAAAAGGAATAGTTTAGTGTTCTTTCATTTATTCTTGCTAACTTAAGAAATTTAATACTTGTCAAAAATTTAATATAGAAATCTGAAGAAGAAAACACTTGACAAGATACAAATAATACCAGTTCCTTTTCATGTTAATAAGTGATAAATTAATTTTCCTTATTCTTACATCTTCAATGGCTTGGTCCAATTGTTTATGTATAAGTAGCCCACTCCATGGCTCTGGAGCTACGTCTGGATTATGGCGGGAACAATCTTTGGATCCACATGTCTCACAACCCTGCAAATATGAAATAATTTAAGGATCATAATCTCAGGAACTTTAAATTAAATATTTTTAAAGCTAAAGATAAAGTAAGGGAGAATATAAGCTATTCAACATCATACTACGGTGAGCAGAAAGTTGGTGAGTCTGTTGACTAATTTAAGTTAAGGAAATCTACAAAAGTAACTTGACAACTTACTTCATCTACAGAAACTTCATATTCTTTTTCTACTGGCTTACTGACAAAATGGCACGTCAATTGATACACATAACTGTAGAGAATGTTTGAACTTAATGCATAATAACAAACCAAACATCCCAGGACATAACTTATTAAAATTGTGATTAGGTGAAATCTAAAACAAAACAAAGTGGGTTACTGATATTATGTTTATTCGTATACATACAAAATATCTCAACTTCTTTTGAAAGCTAAACCTGTAAAAATATAGCACACCCAGAAGAACACCAAAAATACCGATAATAAATATAAAATAATTTGGTTTATGAATTTTTTTCGTAAACTTCGTTTGACATCCTTCAGTCATGGTTGAAATATAAATGACAATGACATTTACGTTTTCATGTGGTTGTTATACGACTTTTCACATTACGAAAAATAAAGCTGTAATTGTAATTGCTGTACAAATAAATAAATCAAAAAATAGAAAAAGGTATAAAGTGCAATTTCGTATCTCACTGTAGTGTTAAAGAAAATGAATTCACGAAATGTTTTGGAACTACCCACACTAAATAAAAATAAAATAATTGCTGTTATAGTGCGTTTTATACAATACAATTGTATATAATATTTATCACTTACCCAAAGTAATCTTTACATATCATATCATTTTCATTTTATTGTCATAACATAACTTGGTTCCTACAGGTAAACTTATTTAGGTTTCTAAACTAAGGTTTGACTATCAACCAAGAATTGGAGCAATTTTGAACCTTATGTCCATTTGACTTATGTCTTTTGTCAACCTAAAACTTTAAAAATTGTATAAAACAATTTTAAGAACAATATTAAGATACAGACATAGAAGTATTATTAAATTTGCCACTTATTCTTATTTTGTATGCTTGTAATAGTAAGTATACTCTTATACAATATATATAATCTTGTACAAAAACATTATACAGAAATACGTACGTTTGCTAGATTCTTGTGTTGTTATGAAGCTCGAAAGATGGAATCTTAACTAACCTCATATTTAAGTTCAGAGTTCATATTATCTATATGCGGCCAATGACGGCCTCTTATCTCGTTCTTAATAGCTATGATTTGTCTTCACTGCACATTGTAATTAATCGCTTTAACGAGTGCAAAAGTGCATACTGTTATCAAGGTGAACATTTTTACTGGTTATTAATTAAAAAGTCGCGATAAAAAGTCTTAGATTCTCTCTGTCTATATATTGAATACGAGAATAAGTTATAATAAGTTTATTTTATATTTTAGTTACAATGGTGTTGCAAAGATATTTACTTAGTGCAACAAGACAGTACACATTAAAGAGAAGAATACTAGGAACATTCAGACAAACGTTTTGTGAACTTCGCTACTCATATTCATCAGACTCTACAAGGAAGTACACAGATAGACATGAATGGGTGGTTGTTGAGAAGGATATTGGTACAGTGGGTATAAGTAATTATGCACAAGAATCTCTTGGCGACATTGTGTTTGCACAACTACCAGACCCGGGAAGTGAAATTAAGGCAGGTGATGAATGTGGGGCATTGGAGAGTGTTAAAGCGGCCAGTGAAATATATTCACCAGTAACTGGTACTATTACAGAGAAGAACACCGAAGTTGAGAACAAACCGGGTCTGATTAACACATCTTGTTTTGAAAAAGGTTGGCTATTCAAATTGAAATTAACAAAACCAGAAGAATTAGATGAGTTAATGAATGAAGAACAATATGAAAAATTCCTTAAAAGTGATGTGGAAAAAGACCACTAATATGTTAAGTTGTTGATTTTTTTTTGTTATAATCTTTAGTTGTTATAAAACAATTTAGAAATCTCAATTTGTTTTTTTTCTTCTAACCTAAATAATGAAATATAATTTATTGTGATTCCATACAACTTTTAGATGTGTTATTTATTTGTGGCCTATTTTTTTAATAACATTATCAAGTTGTTAATTGCAGTTGCTATCTAATATTTGTTTGTATAGTATACTAGCTGTCGCCCGCGACTCCGTCCGCGCGCAGTTAAAAAATGGGGGGGGGTATGAAAAATAGATGTTGTCCGATTCTCAGACCTACTGAATATGCTCACAAAATTTCATGAGAATCGGTCAAGCCGTTTCGGAGGAGTACGGGAACGAAAACTGTGACACGAGAATTTTATATATTAGATAGTTGCAAAATATTCCATTACTACGTATTTGCTTATTTCTACCATTTTGTTTTAATCATCACAGATAAATATATAATAGCCACAGAGTAAATAGTATAGTAGTGTAGATAATAGCCATGGAAACTTATGCTTAGTGATTTGTGATAGAATTATTGGACAGGTCAGAATTCAGTAAAAAATCATTGTATTTTTGTAAGTGCCTTTATTTATAATTTTTATTGCTTTGGGGAACAATAATGAGTGATAATATGACAAATACATTTGTACCAAAATTCTATGATTTAATTAATTTGATATAAACCTATTAAAAAATTATAAATCAACTTTATGGCAACAATTCCTTTAACTTAAAAATATAGACACATCCAAAGAAACATAAAATATACAATACCTAGGCTTTTCAATGATTACACATATACTTTAGCACAGTAAGAGAATATATTTAAAAAAAAACACTTAAATACATCAACCAAATAAAAACATCAAAAACTTAAAAATCACAATTTACTTTTGACATTTTAACTTTCAATTGAAATAGTTTTCATAGCTTTAAAATACGTACATTAACTTTTACATAACAGATATAATGATAAAAAAAAAATCTAAACAGCCACAATGAGATCATATTAATTTCTTTCTAAAATTCAGTTTTGTATTTATGACTTACATTACATACTTACATTTATGGTTTAATAAAATTTATATAAAATACTTTAAAATAATATTGCTGGGTGGATCTGAAATGATTATACTCAATTATATACCTGGTTTTCATTACGCCAGTACAGTACCACAGCACTGGCCTGGCATGGACTGTTTTATCCTGGCACCAGTTAGTTTTATTGCCATTTGTATACCAGTCCTGATTAGTAATTAGATTAAATATACGACCTAATGATATTTGGAGCGATATTAATACATAATTACATCTAATTACGAACAAATATTTAATTAAATCTATTTTTATAACATCGAAAAGTTCACATAAAATATGTTGTAAACTATTCCGTTCCGAGATGTACATGTTTTGAGTCAATGTATCCGGCTATGTAAACTCTAGTTCAACATCTAAAAAAAATCCTACATCTAAACATTATTAAAAACAGCTACATGATTTTAATTAAAAGACTTTTTTTTGTATATTTTGAAAATATTTTTCTTAATTTTTTTATTTTTATTTCATTTATAACAAACACATTATAAATAAAAAAATTGAAAAATAAATATTTTTGTTAAAATAAAAACTGTTTAACTAATCTGTTAATGTATTTGTAAATTTTTATTATTTATTACATTTTTTATTAACACCTAAATATTAAAAATTCATTTTCAAATTATTATTTTGCATATCGTATAAATTTAATTGACTATAATATAAATTTAGAATTAGTTTGTTATTTATAATTGATCTAAAAATGTGCAATTCCTTTACGAATCGATTAGAGAAAAGCGAAATTTATTAGCTTTAAAATAATACGAACCAAAAATAAAATGGATTTACATTATACAGGATGTCACAATAAAACGTGCAATTACGTTGTTACTATGTTGTGATGTTAGAGAGATATTTGACTCCAGAATACTTGTCACACATCAAATGACTCTATGGCGGTTGTAAGACAGATGATTCCTCCAAGACTAATTTCCAAAAGAGGTGATATCCCTCCGCCCCCACGTAGCCCTGACTTGACGCCTCCTGACTTTTGGAACGAAGTTCCTTATCGCGCGTTGTGGAAGGGGGCTAGACGGAAAAAGTTCTTACGAAAAGTTGTCACGACACTTTTTGCTATAGTAAGTATGTTAACGACGAATGAGCGCTGCTTCACCATGGCAACGACGTGACAATATATAACGAAAATTCATAGAAATAAAATGTACTTCTTGTGAAGACTTAAGTTTTTTATTCATAGAATAAGCATTGGTTCCTTCACTAATTAATAGAAAGGAACTTCGTTCCATCCTGGTGTCCCAACACACCTCTCAAGTTTTTTTTTTGTGGGGATACCTCAAACATAAAGTCTACATGAACAATCCGAGTAACATCAGTCAGCTAAAGGAAAATATATGTGGGGAAATGGTTAGTTATCATCCCAGATTTATTGACAAGAGTTTTTACAAATCTGCGTTCGCGTTTAGAGGAGTGCCGTCATTTATATGATGTTATTTAAAAAAATAAACTACATTTAATTACCTAATCACCTATATTTTATTTCAACTATACCTTTTGTATTTTTTTAGCCTATACTAAATAAATACACATTCTATTGCGTCACCCTGTATAATATTTTAGATATAAATTTTGGCAGTGTACTTAGAATGTGGTCTAAATAATTTTTTTTTAATAAATTTCTTTATTCATTTATATAATGTTTTTTTAACCAATTATATGTGAATTTTTTTGGAAGCACTTAATATAATAAAAATATATATGAGGATCTATAAATAATTGAATAACATTTTATGTGCTTAAAAGTTACAAATATGTTGACATCTTAGAAAGTTAGAATAATTTTATATTTTATTTTATCAATAAGTTTAATGAGAATTGCAAAGAAAAATTAATAATATATGATATTATTATTGAATATGAGAGCGTAGATGGCTCAGATGTTAAGCACTTGACTTGTAATCTGCAGGTCCTGGGTTCGAATCCCGACATGTACCAATGCATTTTTTGATTTACATATGTACATATATCCGAGGTTATTAAGATGAAGGTAAACATTGTGATGCTGCACATATCTGAGAAGAAATTCAATGATATGTGTGAAGTCAACCCGCACTTGGCTGTGGTTGACTATGACCTAGTCACCTCTAACTTAGGGTAAGCTCCGAGCACCTCAGTGTGGATGTATAGTGAGCTGATGATGATTAATGTATTAAAGCTTTAATCAAATATAATTTAGTTATTTTTCAATTTTTCTTGTAACATCCATTGAATATGTATTGGTTCGTTTAAACGTAAATTAATATTAAATATGACAAATAGTTGAGATTTACTTGAATAGGAGAACTCACAGATTGGTTTCTTGCAGGGTTTTTGGTTGATTGTGACATTTTTGATTGGCACCTTTTGTCCAAAGATGGTTATTTTGTTAACAGTGGGCATACCGTATGCCCACCATTGTAGTTCACTTCGGAACTCTTGTTTGTCCAATATAAAATGTACTAAACTGTATTTACTTTCATCATATGTCTCTGTAAAATGAAAAATTTCATTAATATTGTACTTTTAAATGTTGAAAACTGCAGAGCGATATGAGTAGTAAGTAATTTAAGCCCCAAACAATCCTCAACTGACACTAAGAGTGGGTTGACATCTGTCAGATTTACATCTGTCTAAAAAATTTAAAAAAATAGTCGTTTTTTTGAACAATACTAAAAAAAAATTTTTTTTTTTTACTGAAAGTTGGCGAATGTTTTTGTTATGACTAGTCAATAGAGTACTTTGTATCTAAATGTTGACGGAATTAACAGCCCTAAAATTTAACTAAATCTACACTAAAGGTCTGCCTTAGTGAGAAATGTGCAGTAAATACTAACGTAGTCCAAGTCCATCGTCCCAGTACAGTATAGCTCGGGCCTGTGCTGCAGAGTCAGGTGCGGCCAACACATGTAGAGGGCGCGCGCGACACTCGCGCGTTGACACCACGCCCTCTGGCGGCTCTTGTAGAGGCAGGATGCCACCACCCTGATATCACACTTCATTGTATCATTCTACTGTTAATAATTAATTAATTAATTGAATAAATTAAATAAAAATATTTTTTTAGGTAAAGGCGGCAAACGTGCAGTGGCAACACCAAGGTGACATAAAATTGATTCGGCCAAAGGACCTTGAATCCAGGCCAGAAAAAAATTAAAAAAAAAATTGATTTGACATTTGATCTTGAATATTTTAATTCGTCAAAGAGTAATAAATTTGGATACTTTTGACAGAACTAACTCTGTGTCTAGTCTCTATTGTCTACTAGATCAAAATATTACAATATCTAATAATACAATATTAGCCAAATGTAGAATTATATTAAATTAAGATTATTTATAATATCAAGTTTCTTAATTAATACTAGCATTAAAGAATAACTTAAACTTGAAATTACTAACTAAAGATACATTTTACCGCGAATTCGGACTCATTTTTGTCTAATATTCTATTTATTATTATTTTTTTTATATCATAAGATGGCAAACGAGCAAACGGCCACCAGAATTCGCCGAAATAGCGAAGCGACCGTTGCCCATAGACATCCGCAAATGCTGATGCGTTGCCTACCTTTAATTAACGGAGAAGGGAACGAACAAAAGGAGGATATTTCACTTCCTATGCGTCCCCTCTTCTAATAAGAAAAGGATGGGAAGGGAAAGAGGACTAAAATTAGGACTCCAGCACCACACTCATCAGACTGTACTTGGAATTACTTCCACTTGACGTCTGTCTTCTGTGTGGTTGTGGTATTTCACCGGTCGATGTGGTTTTCACCTGTTAATAAATAATTCTCCATGTACCATACCTTGACAGCGAGCATATGTTGTTCTGTGACATTCCTCCAGCCGGATGTCAGTAGTGTACCATCAAGGCTGTACCAGTAGCCAGCGGGGAAGTATGCTCTGGTATTGTTCGTACCAGCCCATAGTATAGGAGATATCAATAGATATGGTCCAATCAGGAACTGAGAATCTATATCGTGTGTGATTTTATCACTTGGATCACTGTAAGATATAAAATAGTTATTTCTAATATATAAGGATTATATGTTTTTTTTTTATAATTTTCATTATATAGTCATTGTATAGCTTGTACTTTAATGATCTGTAATATATATATATATTACTAATATTATAAATGAAAAAGTTTAGATGGATGGATGTTTGTTTCAATGTATCTCCGGAACGGCTCAACAGATCTTGATGAAATTTGGTACAGATATATAACAAATAGGCTACTTATTAAGTTTTTTTTAAATTCCGGTGTAGTGTTGCGGGCGACAACTAGTATAATAATGTATTATAATACATTACAATATCTCTTCCCGTCTGCATATTTCAAAGCAATATGAGCTATTACAATATATTTACACAAATATTTGTACACATTTAGACACAATTATTACCATCATTGATGATAAATGTACGGTTAAGTAATAACTAAATACTTAAATATAACTTACTCAAAGTACAGAGGTCTAGCAACTAACTCTCCATGTAGATGTGCTCGCCAGAATAACGTATAGTAATATGGCAGCAGAGAGTAGCGCATGCGCAGCGCTGTACGAGACGAGGATACAACCTCCGCACCCAAACTCACAGGATCTTGTGGCTAAAAACATATACATTAATGGACATTTTATATTAAAAAAAAAACTTGAGAGGTGTGTTGGGACACCCGGATGGAACGAAGTTCCTTTCAATTAATTAGTGAAGGAACCAATGTTTATTCTATGAATAAAAAACTTAATTCTTCACAAGAAGTACATTTTATTTCTAAGAATTTTCGTTATATATTGTCACGTCGTTGCCATGGTGAAGCAGCGCTCATTCGTCGTTAACATACTTACTATAGCAAAAAGTGTCGTGACAACTTTTCGTAAGAATTTTTTCCGTCTAGCCCCCTTTCACAACGCGCGATAAGGAACTTCGTTCCAAAAATTTGTTCAAATGTGAATTAAACTGTTATCATTATAAGATACTAATATATTAAACAAAGGTCTAATAAGATAACTGGATGTTTTGAACAGTCGAGGAAATTAATTTCCTACCCTTATGTGGAATGTTATTAGTCAATAATAATGCAAATATTGTGTTTTAACTATCTTTATGTGAGTTTTAACTGTTGTGACACTTGTATAGATACATATTGTAGTCACTATTAATATATGTCTGGATAAAATTCTACGGTTACGGTCACAGTTTGATATACGAGTCTAAGTGGTAAACGAATTAAATTCTTTGACTGTATTAACATTTTACAACAATAATATACTCACAATAGATGAATCAGAGTTATGATTCCTAGAGAATGGATAGAAAGCACCGAGCTGCATCCATCTCTTACACAACTCAACTGTGGTGTTGCCTCGGAAGCCACAAATATCCGCACCCATCATAGGTATACCAAATAGACTGAAACTTAGCAATTCTGCAAAAAAAATAACACATATTTATTGTATCTCTGGATTGGAGCATCGGTGGCTCAGAGGTTAAGTCACTTGGATGGCAATCTGCAAGTCTTGGGTTCGAATCCCGTCATGTACCAATGTGTTATTACGATGAAGGAAAACATTGTAATGCTGCACATATCTGAGAAGACATTGAATATGTGTGAAGTCAACCCGCACTGGGTCAGTGTTGACTATGTCCTAGTCACCTCTAACTTAGGGTAAGCTCCGAGCCCCTCAGTGGGGACTTATAGTGAGTTGATGTTTCTAATTGTAGAAAATAATGGAAAGATTTAAGGAGGTGTCATCTGTCATAGTTTTTACGCCTCATTTTGACAATAAAAAAAAATAATGTATTCAATTTTCCATTCTTTGTTATATCTTAAAAAAATCGTATTTCTGATTTTTTTTTTTGAGTGAATTTTTTTTAATTTTTGTATTTTCACATTTCACAAGTCCAGAGTACTTTATACTTTTTTATATAAAATACAAAAAAAATATTTGTTTTGTATATATGTATGGCATATTTAGTGCTGTCAATCTTAATCATGCTAACATCTAATAAGAAAAAGGCAGTTTTTCTCATCATTGATATTTACAAAGCAAAGGGAAACATTACAGATATATTTAAAAAAATCTACAGTTATCTTTAAATGAACTAGATGGCGCTGGGATCGTTTTAGAACACACTATTAATGTTTTGTGCAATCGTGTCGAATGTTGTCGTGAACTACACTTCTCTGTATGCTGTAGTCACGAATTGTCTACTGTGAATATACGTACCTACACACGCATGTGCACACGTATCTGAATCGAAGTACCTACGTACTTCGTCGATCTAACTCTAAATCGGGCTGCACTCGTCACTTAATCGAGATACCTACGTATCTCGTCGATCTTTACGTAAAATGAACATTCTCAAGCAAGGGTTTTGCAACCCGACAATCTCTGTCTAAAATGAACATCCTAAAGCAAGGATTTTAAACCCCGCACATGTCTATCTAAGATAAACATCTTAGATCAAGGGTTTTACAACCCCCCAATGGCCTCCACCACCCCTTACAGCCATCCCTGTCCACACGGTCTGAATTTCTCTGTTTAATATGAACAAACAACTCACCGCAGTGATAGTGATACGACACAATAACATCGCATATAAACTGTACGTCTGATATTAATGGTAATTGTTTAATCGCTTACCAACTGGTTCTCTGAATCATCTCTTACCAACTGTAACTCTGAATCAAAACTGAATCTCAATCTCTGTGTGCCCTTTTATATTATTCAGCCAAAGTGAGTAAAACATTACCCTCCACAAATGAAAATATTCTGAAGTTGACAGGAGCAAAATGTTGCTAGTTCAAATACTTAGTTTTTTACCGAACTAATTCGCGTGCGTTCGCGACAAATGTTATGTAATTATTGTAACGTACCTGGTATGCTCATCCTAAGATCATGCCAGCTGCTGTCAACATCTCCACTCCAGTGTCCCGCGTACCTTCCCAGTCCGGGGAAAGACGCCCGCGATATTATAAACGGACGGCTGCCCCGGATCTCGACTAACGCACTGAAATATGTTATTTGAGTTCGTATAAATAAATAAAAAGTATTTTTCAAAAGGATAAATAAAGATTTCTTACTAATATTATAAATGCGAATGTTTGGATGTATGGATGTTTATACGAAGATATCTCTGTAATGGCTCAACCGATCTTGACGAAATTTGGCATAGATATAGAGCATAATCTAGGAAAACACATAGGTTACCTATCAAGTTTTTTTTTCAATTCCACGCGGACAGAGTCATAGGCGACAACTAGTATTCTATAAACCAGGAAAATAAAAAAACCACACCATGTTGAGGAAAACGTATCGAATTAATTACTTATATTACCAACAGCAATTACATTAAAAAGAAAAACTCGTTCCCATAACATTGATATAAATCTAAAATAACGTTATCGTTGGTTTCCGAGACTAAAAAAGGGATTTAGGTCTCAGAAACCAACAATTAATCATATTCATCATCTATATATATAAAAGAAAGTCGTGTTAGTTACACTATTTATAACTCAAGATCGGTCGAACTGATTTAGCTGAAAATTAATGGGGAGGTAGCTTAGAACTAGGAGACGGACGTAGGAACTTTTTTATCTTGTGTGCATTTTTTTTATTCCGCGCGGACGGAGTCGCGGGTAAAAGCTAGAATAATATAATATAATTACATACAAGTGAGTGGAGATAGCTTCAGTGAGTCCGTAGAGATTGTGCCAGTGGTAATGATCACCGGCGTAATGATGAGCGTCCATACATAGAGTCTTGTGCTTTAAACCATTTGTGAGATAATGAGGTGTGTAAGGAAGATCTTCAGGTGCACATTCACCATACAGCGAACCGGACACAAAGTTTGATGGTTCATTCATATCCTGTTGTGTAAGAAAGATACTTATTTATATGGATGGATGTATATTTTTAAGAAGGTATGTCCGGAACAGCTTAACGGATCTTGATGAAATTTGGCATAAATGTTGAACATAGTCTGGAAAACACATAGATTAATAGTAAAGTTTATTTTTTAATTCCGAGCGGACGAAATTGCGGGCTATAGTTAATTTTGTATAATTAAATGTTTAAATATGAAGTGAGAGCGCCGGTGGCTCAGATGTTAAGCACTTGACTTGCAATCTGAGGTCTTGGGTTCGAATTCCGCAATGTACCAATGTATTTTTCGATTTACATATGTACATTTATCTGATGTTTCTATGGTGAAGGAAAATATTGCTGCACATATTTGAGAAGAAATTCAATCATATGTGTGAAGTCAACTTGCTCAGGGTCAGTGTGGTTGACTATGACCTAGTCACCCTTAACTTAGGGTAGGCTTTGAGCCCCTCAGTGGGGATATATAGTGAGCTGATGATGATATAGTATGTTATTGTAAAGCTAAAATTCTAAAATGTATAAAACTGACAAATTTCTATAAATTTTGATACGCTTTGTCTTGAAATTTTTACTTCATTTGCGGGTAACTCAAATTGTCTATACTTACGATCCAAGCGCCATCGTATGGTATTTTCTTATGGAAGTTTGACATCATTTGAGTCCAGTACATGGTG
Source organism: Papilio machaon (assembly GCF_912999745.1). NCBI lineage: Eukaryota > Metazoa > Arthropoda > Insecta > Lepidoptera > Papilionidae > Papilio > Papilio machaon. The sequence continues at coordinate 1,192,446 of NC_059997.1, forward strand.
GCATTGGGGTGCGTAAAGTCCGGCCATACTGTTGACACTTTATTCCACACCTAACATAAATATCACATGAATAAAGAATCATTTAACTTTTTAAACCCTTTTTCCACTAACGGAACTAGCGACTTTACTTTACTTACTTTACTTTACTACTAGCGAAAATTTGATTTTAATGCTATTAATTCTTTCAATATTAATTAATTAAATCAGTACTAAATATATATCACCTTTCCAACAAAAGGTTGTCCCGTAGAATTCTTAATGAACACATTCATTTCAAGGCCCTTGTCAAAAGGCGGGTAAGTCCCAGCTTTCTCTGCAGCGCTCACTCCGGGATCTAATAAATACATATCTTATTAATATATAATCAAACCTGGATAAACTAGAAACCTAGAGAGAGTCATTGACAAGTCCCGAAGTACAACCTCCATAAGCGAGAAATTCAGTTTAGAGAGAAACCTCTATGAGCGAGAAAAATATAACTCGGTCCATTTGAGTCTTGTTTATCTAGGTTTGACTTTACATGTGGATTTCCACTGTATTGACACATGTTGAGACAGTATTATAGACTTATAGTCAAACAAGAATGTCTAGCCCGTTGAGAGGTGCTGCTATAGCGGTTAACTCTTTCAGAAAATATGTAAAATCTACATAGAAAATTGCACAAAAGAAAATAACATGACAACTTGAGTACGAAAAGGATTTTGTGACTTTTCTGACATTGTCAGAAGGACAATATGATAACTTGATGGTCTATTAAAGTACATTAATATGCAATCATACTAATATTATAAATATGAATGTTTAGATGGATGGATGGATGTTTGTTTGAAGATACCTCCGGAACGGCTCAACAGATCTTGATGAAATTTGACACAGATGTAGAACATAGTCTGGAAGAACACATATTTATTACTTTTTTACTTAATTCCGCGCGGACGTAGTCGCGGACGACAACTAGTTTATGTTATAACTCTTACCAAACAACACCATATAATGCATCCCAGCGTCATGCAACTCTTTGACGAACTCCGGTAGACCTTTGAATTTGACATCGTCGTATGTAAAATCATTTCCATTTTTCATATAATCCAAATCGTTCCACTGAACGTCCTGTGGAATTAAAAGTTACTGTTACTGTATTGTGAGATTTTGGTGTAAAAAAATATAGTCAATGTAAAGTCGAATCTCGATAAATGAGAGTCCAAGTCCGCGATATTTTTTACGCTTATAGAGGTTTCTCGCTTATCCAGTTTCGACTGTATTATTTATTATTTTTATTTATTTATTTTCAACTTATTACATGATTACATTTATATCTATACTAATATATATTATCTATAATTATTATTTTATGAAACGAATAAATTCAAAAACTACTCGATTACAAAAATTATTTTACCATTAGAAGTAACATAGGCTATATTTATTACTAGATTTGTATAATTCGGGGCAGTGGAAGTCACAGGCAAAAAATAGTATTACGATGAAGGTACTATAATACGATAATAGACTATATCTATGCAAGTTTGCAGGGAAAATATTAAAAATATACTTACCAATGGGATTCCCGCATCTCTATTACTCTTCCATACATCTCTGGTAACTTGTAGACTGCCGTAGTTATACCTGGAGAGATAAATACATATTTAAACTGATAAATCTACACTAAGGCTCTTCCTTAGCGATCAATTAACGAATCAAAAGTAAGGAAGGTAATGAGTGGTAATTTATTTAAGCACTAATTTTTGCCTGCGAATATTCGCGAGATATTAAAAAATCTAAAAATAAAAATAGTCTATGTTCCTCAGTGATAATGTAGTTAATATTTGAAATTAGTCCAGTAGTTTTTTAGTTTATTCATTACATACAAAAAAAAATCTTTCAAAGGTAAATAAATGAATATAAAGTAGTTTAGTTTTAAATTCACTTTTTTATATATTACAAGGTGGTAAACGAGCAAGCGGCCACATGAATTCGCCGAAATTGCGAAGCAACCGCTGCCCATAGACATTCACAATCGCAGATGCGTTGTCTACCCTCAATCGACGAAGGAGACCCACAAAAAGAGAATATTTAACCTCCCTATGCATCTCCTCCATCAAATTCTCCCCTTCTCATCCTTTCCTTATAAGAAAAGGATGGGAAGGGAAAGAGGACTAAAATTAGACCTCCGGCACCACACTCATCAGACTGTACTTGGAATTACTTCCACTTGACGTCTGTCTTCTGTGTGGTTGTGGTATTTCACTGAGCGAGGACAATTCCTGCAATAGATGTTTTTGCTGACATCTACCACTGTTAATATTGCAAATGTTATATTTACTTGCAAAGATGGAATCCCAGTGCCCAGTACGGAGGCATGAATGGTTTGCCGATGATCTCTGTAAGTTGTGACACAACATCACCGGGCGAGGGGCCCAGGAACATGTAGAAATTGAACAAACCACCGATAGTACGGTACGTTATAGCAGGTGTTGGCTGCAGCACCACATCTAACAACACAAATATAACATTTTGTATGTATGTTACCTTATAACTCCGAAACTATTGAATAGAAACGGATAAAATTTGACAAAGTTATAGATTAAAGTCTGGAATCAGACATAGGCTACTTTTTATCCCGAAAAAAATGAAAGATAAATAAAAAATGTTACTTTTTCGATATACCAAGTTAATTTGTGAATAAATTGGTTAATTATATCCAGGGTAATTTAAAAATAGACAGATAAAATTTACTGGTAACATAAGTATAAACAAATCCTATAAACACACCTATAGCATGTGAATTTAACAAGAGAGTGCCATGCGCCTTGCCGTCCGGTTCCAGAGCTAAATAAAAAGGCTGTGTACCGTACAAGTTTGTCTGGAAAATAAATCATTAATATACATATTTATCTGTTGAAGTCTATTAGTCCCCTAAGTATAGTTTAAGTATGAGAAATACATACGAATCTCCCTAAATTAAACAACTATCAGTTTGGCACTTAGTAACAGTTAGTAAAATAGTGGAAGAAATTGTTACTTTTAAATAATGGAAGTCAAGGTGTGCTAAGACCGCTCCATTCGGAGGACTGTAATAATCTGTCTACCCCTCTATTTAGGGTTGCCAGGTCACCAAACCTACTAGCCGGACAGACCAGCCAGCTTGGCCGGACATTTGTGTAGAAGTGTCGGACACCCTATATTATTTAGGATTTTGTCTCAGTATTAATAGGTACACTCTCGTTTGGGAAATGTAAAAAGCCTAACAAAAGCCGGACAACCGTTTATTTTGCCCGGACACGCAATCAAAAAGCCTACCTATGTTCGGCTTTATCCGGACGTCTGGCAACGTTACCTCTATTACATAGTCGTGAGTATATTTTCATATCACTTACATTTTCAACTGGAGCTTGATCAGAGTTAAACATAGTGAAAGTTTTCCACTCGTTCAATACAGTTCTGAACCTGGCCCGTCTCTCACCGAGACCGTATATCTGATTGGTGGGCAGTAGTGATGATATCTGCAGAAACTTATCTGATAATATCAATCCACCTATATTTTGTGTATTAAATCTGAAAAAAAAAATGAATTTGGATAACATTGAGGTTGATATGTCATAACCTAATCTTAAAGATCAATCCTAAGTATATTTTAATTTCTTTCTTTGAGAGGTCTCTAAGTGAAAGGTCTCTCAAAAAAAATTCTTTAAACTTTTATGAGACATTGTAATTAACTTATTAAAAACGACTAAACTGGTGTTTAGTTTGTGCGATGTACCGATAATTTTGTCATTTTTAATTAATTTGAAGCAAATAGATTAAAACTATTATTGAAAAATACAGTTAAACCTAGATAAGCGAGAGACAAAAGGACTGCTATATTTTTCTCGCTTATAGAGGTTTCTCTCAAACCCGAGATTCTCGCTAATGGATGTTGTTCGTCGGGACTGAACAATGACTCTCGCTTATGGAGGGTCATATGTACTTACACAGTGACATTATCAGAGAGACGGACAACTTTGAATCCAATACTTGAACTCTCTAGCACCATTTTGTATTTCATTGTCTTGATGGAACCATACACCATTGGGATCTCCGGGTACTGTGCTTCAAACCTTGGATTTTCTGCATCAGATATCTGGAATATATATTGATTTGATTTTATATATAAAACTGCAATTAACAAGTGTTAATATTTGTATATGAGGCTAGGCTAAAACTAACTTTTTTTTTCGTCATATGGGCAGGCAGACCATATTTTTATTTTATTAGTTTATTACATCACAATCCACTATTGTATGCACTATATAAATATGTTGATTTACCTCATTTAAGAAATGATTATCTTTTCTTGTAACAATTCCAATCGCTTAATTAACAAAATCGAACAAAGACTAGTAATTCGATTTAGTTTAGTTGAGAGATCAGATTTGACATCATTTTTCTCCTTTCGGAGGGTCTTCAACGTCAACAAACTCAGATCAGACGGGTGTGGAAATGTATGGAACATTTCCACACCCGTCTGATCTAAATTCAATTAATATTAAGGCATATCCTTTTTCATATAATCCATACATACTTTTTCATCCACATTCACATGATGTAACAACTTAACTATACAATCATACCTTAGCATTGATGATATCGCCAGTTACAAACATAATATCAACGCGGACCATACGGAAGTCGCCCGGGTAACCTGAGGGGCGGTTCAGCGCGTAGTACGCGGTTACGCCGCGTTTATTCTCAGTCATATTATAGAACTTATATGTGTCGTAGTTAGGTGGATAGAAGCAGTATGGTGCGCCTTGTATGCTTGTTGATTTCCAACAACAACCTACAAGACCGATAAAGAAAAACTTAGTCTAAATCTTTCTACATTTCGACTAACTTATCTGGCCTGGATTATAAGACTTACGTAATAATAGAAAATGGCACATAAGTTTAAAGAGCTGTAGCACTTTTTGTTATTGTAAACAGAGGTAGATGCCGGCAACAACAACATCTGTTGCAATGGCCGGCTCAACCCATGTAATACCCCAACCACAGAACATAGGCATCAAGTGGAACTAATTCCGCATTTCGTCTGATGAATGAAAGAACAGGAAGTTGAAATGAATTTGACGGATGAAGGGACACATGGAAAGGGGAAATATTGTTTCTGTCAATCCCCTCCTCGGTTGATTAGGTAGACAAGGCATCTGCAATTACAGATACCTATGGATAGCAGTTGCTTTACTATTTCAACGAATTCAGGTGGCCACTTACTTGTTTGCCCCATAATAATAAAAAAAGTGATGTTTTTTTTTGTAATAGGACAAGGGGGACAATAGTTATCAAACTACTGTGTTGCTTTAACTAACCTCTTTTCAAACAAGCTTCTTCATTCGCACCCGTCTGAGGGTAACAATCGAAGCGCATATTATCTGTCACATTCGAGCACATATTCCGGAGCATCTCTGGGGTTCTCTTCAAGTACTTGGCAGTCTCCGGTGTCTCAGTGGGTACTTGTATTGGCTTGGGCTGCATCAAGCGTTGGTATTTCTCGTCGTCTAATGGAGTCTTTCTAGAACCTTCGGAACCATTGAACTTGTTCTTTGTGCTTAAGTTGTTATGATCATGGTAATGAACTTCTGGTACAACCTTAAAGATTAATTATTAACTTGAAATTAATTAATACATAAATACATTTCCGTTTAGTTAAGACCTAGCACAACTTTATGACAATATTAGAAGACAAGTTTTACTCACCATTTCATAGTATGTCATAGGTCTCTCTGTGTTTTCAGGGTGGACTCGCTGCCATAATTTTCTGTAAGAATGAGATAAAAATTTTATTCAAATTCTGATATTGTTTTTCATCATTCTTTCTTCACACAATATTGTTGATTGGTTGGAAGTAAAAATCTTCAAATCAATCAAATTCTCCAGTTGTAATATGCAACACCCTTTATAAAATGTGTGTACACAATTATCCCCACCTGTACTTATCCTCGGTCCAGGCACCACCTAAAGTCCCTCCCACCACCAGCCACACGGCGACACAGAGCACGCACATTAGTCCAACACCCAACATCCCGGGGCAGATGTTCTTGAGCTGTTCCCAGGCGCGTTGCAATGTAGTACGCCGCTGTGAGAAACGCTGGTACCTGTAACAATATATTGAATGTTAATATTCCCATTCTATCATTAGACATTAAGACATAAGACAGGGCCATAGTAGGCCTTTCATAGTAGATGTTCCGTTTACCCAAATGAAGAAATTTCAATATTTATTCAGTGTCCATACAGCAAAGGAGTGGAACAAACTGCTAGGGTCATTCTTAGTATGATATGGGGTCCTTCTAGATTAGAGTAGTTACTAAAGTAACACCAACCATGTAACACTAACCAAATCACCTTCTTTAGACAATAGTATTTGTAATAATGTTAAAAAATATATTCACCTTATGTATTCAATAAAATATCAGTAGTACACTCAGCGTACATAAATATGAAATGAAACAATAAACGCGATATTCGTGAGTTTTATGCCTATTGCATTTATAAACATCGGAAATAAACATAATTCAAAGTTCATTCTGCATCGATAAAACTCAAGGATAAAGAAAACGTGATTTCAGCTGACCTCAAATAATTAACCTTTGGGCTATTAATGGAAACAATTTAATTAAATATATTAGTCATATCTTGGTTTGTGTGTAAATATTTACTTTTAACATTGTTTTGTTACATCCTGTATGTTACTTTTAAATTAATAAAGTGATTGATTCTTAATAAAAACTAGCTTTTATCCGCGACTCCGTCCACGCGGAATAAAAAATTGAAAATGGGGTAAAAATCCTATATCCGTTTCCTGGTTCTAAGCTACCTGCCCACCAATTTTCAGTCAAATCGATTCAGCCGTTCTTGAGTTATAAATAGTGTAACTAACACGACTTTCTTTTATATATATATATATGTAGATATGTATCAAAAAATAGCATAATATGCTCTTCCATACATCATGTGCTAATCTATGTAGAGAAAAGAATAGGAAGATCACATTATTGTTATGATCAGTTGAGTCTGAATTCTGAGAGTGGCCCATTAAAGGATTTTTTTTTTGTAATTCAATAACATCTGTACAAAAACTTCATTTTATGTTTTTTGAAAGAGACTGAGTTGTGAATTATTTTTTACATTTCATTAAAACACATAAATAATAATAGAAAGCAACAAAGTAACAACAGGGTTTTAATTATTTTTGAAACTTCAATAGCAATTAATCATTGGTAAGATGATTTTACAATTGCTAAGTGCAAGACAATTTTTATGTAACTGATAAACAATAAACTAACAAAAATTCATGGTTAGTGGTGATTGTTTGTATATTTGCCTTCATTATATGCCTTGAAGACATTTTCTCAACCATACTAGACTATTATCTGATGATAAATATTTTGTTAGTTCTCACCTTGGTTCCCCCGAGGCATCTCCATCGCTTCGAGGTTTCGGAATAATACCACTGAACAGAGGCGCGCGCGATTTTGTGCTGCCTTTACCAAACGGCGCAAAAGGTAACTTGGTGTAAACACCTCCTTTTGGCCCATTAAGCGAAGTTTCTTTTTGTCCTTCTATCTCTCTATCGAATGCTTCTTCGATGTTTGAACTGCTTCCATCTTTTGGCAATTTGAGGCTCTCATAATATATTCGATAGTTAATATTATCATTTAAAGACAACAAATCGGTTTTTGCGTTGGATGGTTTATCACAAAACTCTTCAAATGACACAACTTCATAATCGTCATCCAATTCTCGAGATTTTTCATTCTTATTAGGTTTCGGCATTTTGCCTTTGTTTTGCATGAAAAATTTTGCTAATCCATACTAAAAATAGAAGACAGACAAAATTCGGCACGGATTAAAATACTGCACCATCTGTATATTTAATGTTAAACAATCACACATGAAAACTTAGTTTTGAAAATCAGTTTAAGGACAAAAACCTATTATCATCCAAATTAACTAACATCAAACACCATCAATAAACAACTACTACGCCGTACGTCGCCAATACGCTGAGTTGCTGCTGCTGTGATTCAAGGCACGCATATAGGCATATAGGTGCTTGGTGATTGGTGTGTACATATGTGTGTGTTTCTGTATTCCGCCTTTTACTCACTACCAAAGAATATAATACTCTCTATAGAGAGAAGAATGACATGTTACATACTATAGTATTATAACTTTGGTCTATACGCTTATACTACTAGCGCCATAATGGTCGCCCATATGAAAAAATAAAACGCGGGAATTTTGAATATACGTTTAGTATTTTAATTTATTTATAGTTAAAAATTTATATTGGAAATTATGATTATTTTGATAATTTGGCAAATGTAAGATTTTTTTAAAGAAAGAATAATTTTAAAATGAAATAATCATTATTTCCAATATATTGTGTTAGTAAAAGTTATTAACTTAAATTAGTTAAAGGAATAATGAAATGAAACAGAGTAATTTAACATCATTTATTTAATTAAATATAGTTCCCGATTTTTTTTAATTAAGAATCGCTTTAAAGATATAAAAATTATTGATTTTATTATGAAATCACAATTTTCATTATAATGTCTGTCACAATTAAGTAAAAAGCTGAAATCCACCATGCATGTAAGGATGGATTTTAAATTTTTAACTATATAATTTTTGTATCCATTTGATTCAAGTTCATTATTAATTATTGAAGCACTTATCTCCACACATTGAATAAATTTTTTACTGGCGTAATTTAAGCTTTCAGCATAATCTTTAAATTGTGTAAAAATGTGTATGGATTTATGGTCTGATGATAAAAACAATTCCTTACAATTATTACAATTTATATTTCGTTTTTTGACCATAAATCCACACACATATGCACAAGCCTGGGCCTCTGACGTACCACTATCAATGGTATGAACTGCTTCACCAATAATATCTTCAAATTGATCTTGTTGTGGATCAAATTGCCATTCTATGTCATCTGACGTCTGTTCTATTTGGCTATCGCCGGCTATCAAAAATGCCTCTAGATTATTAATATTTCAATATTTCACTCAGAGTCAATATCTCAAAACTTAAACACTCGCGTTATTAGTTCAAAAATACAATGCAATATCAAAGATTTCGGAACCATACGAGAACACGTTTTGAAACAAATTTGAAAACTTATTTTTTTAACGGTTATGATTTAAAATTGCCATTACTACATTTTTTTGCGATGTAGATATAAGATAACAAGTGATCGTATATCTTGATTTATAAATACAAATGTAAGAAATAAGACAATTAATAATAGGATTTTTTTTAAATCATGTTTTCTTATTTTTAATTATAAATACTTTATTATAATAATAAAAGGATGAAATATTTTTTTTATATGGCAAGTATAGCTTGGACTATCGCGAGCGAAAACGGCATAGATATATGCTCTATCTCGTTCATATTATGGAACCCAGTTAACACAACAACAAAATTGTCTCTGTGTGAAGTTTCTTGTTTTTCGTTCGAAGTTGGCGGACCCTGCTCACTACACTATAGATGCGGCATGATAAAATATGCTAAATTGGTAACACTGGTGATAACAAATGACGTATTAAAATTTGACAGATGACATAAGGAAACCTGCCGCTGGCGCCACCTAGCTGAGCTGTCAGTTCAGAAGAACTGGAGAGGATCCCGTTACAATCATTCAATTTGGTTCAATTTTTGAAAAGAAAATAAAGAACAACAGAAAAACAAGTGTAATTACTAAAACTTAACTTAATTACGCTCAAGCTTCAAAATATAATTACAAAATGTAATATTATGTCAAATGTATAAAACGTTATGTGAATTAGGAATGGTCAGATTAGTAAAGACTATCTATCACTAGTTTGGAATATTAAAAATTGTTTGTTAAGTTTTCAGTTTTATAAAATATAAAAACATCATTTTTGGTTTCACTTTATACTTAGGTTCTTTAGTGTATCTGTTCTTTACATTATTTATTTCATCCTTACATTTACTTCCAACTTATGGTATTTAATGAGGGTAGATCGAAAAAACGCCTATATCAAACGAAATAAGATCGTAATTGTCAATAGCGTGGACAGCATGGCGGGCTATATTACTGTGAAAGTGAGACATAGCTCATAAAATTGTGTGCATCTATTGTTTTATATTAATTTGTGTGCAAAATGGATTGGAAAAGTACAAAAATGCTTTTGGCATCAGCTGCTGCTGTAGTAGTCGTATCTCAAGTGGCGAAGAAAATATGCAAATATATTTTTAATTCAAGCAAACACACAGAAAATGAGGTGGCAAATGACGATACGTGTAGTGAAGTTATACAGATAAAGAACCGTGAAATTAATGATGTGATTTTATTTTCCGATGACATTGTTCGGCACACTATTAGAATTCCACCTAACAAAGAAATAACAATTTGTGAAAGTAGAGAACTTAATTGTTTTAAGTTAATCAAGTATATTAAATCAGCGCGAGAAACTCTTGATGTGTGTATGTATCTAATAACAAGCACCGAAATAACTGAACAAATAATAAGATTAGGTCAAAAACATGTTTTAGTGCGCATTGTTGTAGATAGTGATATGGCATATGCTCCTCCGTCACAAATCAAAAGACTAGAAGAATACAGTAAGTATTTAAAATTAGCCATGTAAGGTTTGGCGTATCGTGTGTATATTTAACTAGTTTTGTTCCTATTATTTCAGGTTTCATTCAAGTCCAGACCAATAAAAGATCAATATTAATGCACCATAAGTTTTGCATTGTTGATGGTCCAAAAGCAATTAAGCGGAAACTTTTATTAAGAGCACACGCCGAAAAATTGAACGTGCATGGACATTTAACTAGGAAAATTACAAACCAATTTCCGAAAATTAAAAATACAAAAGGTTTCGTAATGTCTGGTTCACTGAATTGGTCTACCCAGGCTATGGTATCAAATCATGAAAGTGTGATCGTAACATCTCATCCGAACATTGTGTCTAAATTTGAAAAAGAATTTGAAAGTTTATGGGTAGAAAATGAACCTGTTAGTAATGTATCTATTAATGTTTGTTTTAATTTGTTCAAATTTAATTAATTATAATTGTTTTTGTTTTTTTACAGGCTTTAAAATCAACTTGACATTCAACATTATGAGTATATTTTGTATATTATTAGGTACGTATTAAAGTTATAAGGATACTTTTATTATTCCCAGCATTTAAAACCTCGAGATTAATAATAAACGCAGGGTCTGAGCAATGGAATGGGTAAACATAATTTAGTAAAACTAGGCAGAATTTTATAACATGGAACCAGAGACAATTTTAACCTTGGAATTCAAATGTCAAGATTTTTCATTCATTCATTTCTCTCAAAAATGACAGGAGGATGCCATAGACAAATCCATGTGCACTTCAATTCAATTTCGATCGATCATATGTTTTCTTTGTGTAGTTTTTTCAGCCGCTGTAATTCGAATTGGTTATAATGTAAATCCCTAATGAAATTTCATTAAAGTTCGTACAGTGTTTATGTGAAAAACAAAAACATTCGGGATCATAATTCAAGTTTAGTCGGGAAAAATTGTACGGTTTTGAAAAGGTGCACTTCGAGTGCACGTGCTTGCATTTTTCAGATAATTTCATGTCATTTCAGTCATATAAGTGTTTCAAAAGTGAGCTAATATTAAGGGGAACTTGCTTTTAACTGTATACTTCAGCTTAAGGATTAAGTTTTGTGGTTTTCATCAAAAATCTCGGTTTAAAGCAAATGTTAGGTTGAGTTGGAACATCTCTTATTTGGTTATTTTTTAAGACGAAATTTGCGATGCATGCGTTAACCTGGATTAGAGCTTTGAAGGATGAAGTGTTAGTGGTATGTGATAATTTTTTTAATCGTAAATTATTTTAAGGTTACTATACAAAGTTGTTTGGAAAAGAAGGACATTCCAGAAAGGTTATTTTGATCACTCTATTTTAATTATTTTTCGTAGTAATTCTATTAATTTTTTGTTCAAATAATTTATATATATTCTTAAACTTTTATAAGAAATTAAAAGTACTAAAATTTAAAATCAAACAATATTCTTGATCCTACATAGTTGTCCTAATTTTTAGTCTAGAATCAATACTAAACCTCTAATGGTTCTTTATAAGTAATTATAACTAGCAAATATTGTAAAATACCATATTAAGTTCCTATAATGCCAATTTGGTGAGGTAACAAAGTTTGCTTAAAAATATCACCGAGTGACTGGAAATCAAATTATAGCCAGTATAATATTTTGTATATACTTTTAATAACCTAATTTACAAACATCAATTAATTAAATAAAAGAACTAAAAGGAGTTAAAAATTTGACTTTAAATATTTCATGGTAAATTTTGAAAATAATTAATTTCACCTTTAAAAAACTATATCTTATTTATTATTAATGAATTGAGCTTAACTTTAGGTTTAAGGAATATTGTAATTATTTTTTTCATAATTTCATGATACATTAAATTAGCATTTTTTTTTAAATTTACATGTACATAAATGGCATCAGAAAGCACTGATATTTTTTTATATTTTATTAATATAATAAAAGGACAAGATTTTGTATGAAAGTAAATAATGTGACCCATTTATGTATGTGGAACAAAAAAAACTTATTCTTTGTTTTGTAAAGGTCTGAACAGTTTATTTGAATTATTGAAAATGTCCTTGCTTGTCTATGATCATTACTAATTAGCATTGTCTGCTTTGTTTCAGATGGATGCACGAATGATGCAATGCCAAATGTGCAGTTGTGAAACATGTGCAATATATTGTTCAGTGTATATAAAAGATTTTAAAATTAAGTGTGCAAACTGTAAATATAAAAGGTGATAATATAATCACAACAATTGGTCAAAGGTATTTGTTTAGTTTTCGACATATTCGAAAAAGTGCGCTTTGGATGCAGTGTTTTTGTGCTACATTTTACTTTTGAAGATGCTGCAGGAATGCTGAAGTCGTTCCGCCGCGCGTCGCTAGATGGCGTTGGTATGTATTTTTTTTTACTAAAGCGGTTCATTTTACTTCAGCGACATCTATGGTTGAATAGCTTCATTTTAACGTTTTGTGTTATTGTGTTTTGCCGTCAGATGTCGCCTTATTTTTTGTGGTTACAAAGTGATTGTTATTTTGCCTCGCGAGATGTCGTTACTATGATCCATTTATTTGATATGGCCTTGAAAATGGCTAGTCTCGAACTAAAAAAAAACTTCCTTTATTTGTAAAAATTACCGCAGTATTTATTAATTTCTCTAATAAAATTATGTCTGTTCTATTTAAAAGAACAATTGTAAAGAATATGATGAAAAATCAATCTAGAAGGACGTAACATTTAAAAAAAAATCCTACATGCGGACATGATCATTTTAGTTATGATACGCATTAGTGATTCAATGTTGAACTACCTTGAACTTGAGGCGTTGTTACGAAAAAATGTAGAATATTTCCTGTGCTGTTGGCCATTTGAATTCGACAACGATGTGATTGATTTGAATTCGAGCTGTGACATTTTACATACCTTTACGCGTTGACATTTAAAATATCAAATAGATATTTTTTTAATATAAATATTAGTATAAGTAATAGGTATTATGTGACATTTTTACACTTTAATCTTACTAATACTATAAATGCGTATGTTTGGATGTATGGATGGATGGATGTTTGATTGAAGGTATCTCTAAAACGGCTCAACGAATCTAGATGAAATTTGGTATATATGTAGAACATAGTCTGGAAGAACACAGGCTACTCATTTAGTTTTCTTTAATTCCGCGTTTACTTAGTCGCGGTCAACAAGCTAGTATTCTTATTATTTCTAACCTCTCGTGATCTTTGCACACATATGACACTACTACATCCATACATTAAGTCATACATGATAATAGGTTACAGCTACTCCTTATATAACCATTGATTAAGAATCAGTACGAATTTTAACTAAGCACCAAAAATTCCGTAGTCTGTCGGTACTAGAATTTATTAGAAGTGCGTTGATCCGTGTCGCATTGCGGTTTCTTGTCGTACTAAAACAATACGCAAATAATTTTAACTATATTTTTTGTGTACAAAGAAATAATAACAAAACATAACAAATGGTATTACGATAAATAATCGCATTAAATTACAACCCAATGTAATTGCCATTTGGCGAATCAATTTCGTTATTAACGAAATTGTAAATGCCTACATATATATTTGGTTACCTGGATCCATTGATGGGATTTTTTAATTAATAAACAATTTGATTGAAAAAAATTCATAATTGTTTCACACCTTTTCATTTATCTATCTTATCTATATATATAAAAGAAAGTCGTGTTAGTTACACTATTTATAACTCAAGAACGGCTGAATCGATTTGACTGAAAATTGATGGGCAGGTAGCTTAGAACCAGGAAACGTACATAGGATAATTTTTACCCCGTTTTCGGTTTTTTATTCCGCGCGGACAGAGTCGCGGGTTAAAGCTAGTATATGTATAAAAGAAAGTCGTGTTAGTAACACTATAACTCAAGATCGGTCGAACTGATTTAGCTGAAAATTGATGGGGAGGTAGCTTAGAACTAGGAGACGGACATAGGAACTTTTTCTATCTTGTGTGCATTTTTTTTATTCCGCGCAGACGAAGTCGCGGGTGAAAGCTAGTATTATATATAAAAGTAATATCGGTATCAAGAAATGCCTTCAGATTATTTTATTTAGGCCATTAAGTACATTATGTGGGCGTAACAATAGATATATTCTTCATAAGAAGCAATATATTTTGGCGTATTATCAAGATAACCCGGGATTTATTTCACTTGTAAGGTTTTATTGTAGGAACAAAGATCACATAAGAACTTTGGTGGGTAGTAACAAAAGAAAACGTATATCATAGAATATTTGCGCAGTACGCAGTATGAAAAGTATTAAATTCCCTTGTTTTGCTTTAACATTATAAATCTATTTAATATTATTCCTTATTTAAAAAAAGATTGTAGGCATTTATTTGTTACGAAGTGTGACATGATTTTAATACAAGTGTAGTTATTTTTATTATTCTGTATATTATCTTTGTCTTTTTTGTTTATTTTTCTGTTTTGTTTATTTTACTATACTAAACTTACTAGTTAAATTATTTATACTATTACTTATATTATATTTTTTTTATATATATTTAAACTGTGGCGACGGATATAGTGTTTCTCATTTTTAGGAGACCTTCTACGATCGCCGCGTCTCGATTTCTCATCGCCATCGTTAAAAAAGGTTAATATATGTGTACTTATAATTCCTTGAATGGATCTGGCACTTTGGTTTTTTTATTTGAGTTATGGAAAGCTATCGAACAAACATTATCATGCAAAGTACCTAATACTTGCAATAATAAAGTTTAAACAATAATACTTATTTGATATTAAAAGTAGGACAATCGACAAAAGCCATGACGAGTATAAATTATGACTGATTACGACTTTTCTAGATTGTGTTAATGTTGTGAAATAGTTGCTCCTTTATGTTGAAAGTTTTTAGTTTCACTCTTTGATACTAGATGGCGTTAGTGGTATCGAAGTTTGTGCAAAATAATGCGTTGACGAGAAATTTTCTTCAGTGGCTGTAAAATTAAGATAATATGTGAAGTTACTAAAATTATTAACTTATAAAATATTTTTTTTGTCGTATTTAAAACAATGATTAATTATTTTTCTTGTTGCAAAATAAACCTATTATTTGTAGTTTGGTCTGCGATGTTTATTATCAATAATTTTCAATAAATAGTTACGCAGCAATTATTAGTTGCACATAATTATGGTGGCGCCTTCCTCGAGGTTCGTATTACCGAGGCCGTACGTAATGAGTGTGCCAATAAGCGAATAATATAAGGTTCTTGAGGCTTGACAATGTAATATTCGATAAGCGAAGTCGCTAATCGAAAAATCAAAGTATGGAAGTGAATAACTTTTGATATGTCTCGTATATTTTATATAGATTTTGATATATTTTGTCGATTCTATTAGTGATAATCGAATTTTAAATTGTCTTGACGTTCTTTTCTTACTTACTTTGGATTTCTGAGACCGAAATCCGAACATATTATCTCTGTTTTGTGAAAGATAATGACAGAGATGACGATATGTTTCATACATTTATTTAAAAATTTTAAGTTATTAGTTCGTTACTTTAAAACTAAATTAATAAACTAAAAAGTTTTCAACATTATTGGCTAAATGATAATTTTTTCGTGGATCTATATTTATCTGTTTATAAGAAATTGTTACCCACATATAAACGAAACTGTTGAACTTATTTTGAAGTATGAAGTGTTGGTCGTATTATTCATAGTATAATAGAGGTACAGTTAGATTGTTTTTAGTTAATTAACTAGTTTCATTTCACTACGTTTTAGGTAAATAAAGTTCTCAGAATAGCTTCTAGAAAAGAATTTTACGGCTGTGTTCGCTTCGATGGTTACACTGAATCCCTCATAGGTAACTCGAAAAAAATATCACAATAAAAATAGTTACTGGGTAATATAACGTAGGCATACAATGTAATAAACAACGGTCAAAGAAATATTCCCCTTATAGCACCGTTTGAAAAGGTCTTTCGTAATTATCGTATGACTTTAGAAAAAAATGTTTAAACTAAGAGGGGGAACTAGAAACAATATGGTATAAACCATGAATATTAAAAGGGACTATGAAAGAATTCTTGGAAGGTGTCAAACCGTCCATCCATTAACTGCAGTGTATCCCAGCTTGTGCAGTCGGCATACAAACTGCGCATTAGGTACGATTTGATTTACAAAAAGTTGGTTTTTCCACACTGTCAGGTCTATAAAGCTTGGTGCACACTGTACAATTTGCAGTAGTTTAATTTGTAAAGAAATTAAGAAGTGGGTATTCTTATTCCGCATTGTATCTATAGGCAGTATGGTTTGTTAAAATAATTTATATACATAAAAAAATTGCAATGCGTAATTTTATAGCATAGATTATAAAGCTGCTTTTTCAAGTTAAAATCTGACGTCGTTAGGTGAAGGAGAACATCGTAATACAATCTGCACATTTGCGACTAAATCTAAAGATATGTGTGAAGTCAACCAATCCGCACTGGGCCAGCGTGGTTGACTATGGACTAGTCACTAAATTAGGGTAGTCTTTGAGCCCTTCAGTAGGGACGTAAAGTGAGCTGATGATGAATTTAATGAATCAATCTTGTCATTAAATGTAATGTTTTATTTAATCAATAAAAATATAAACAAATATTAAGTGATCTCAATGTATCAAGTTCTAACCCTTTAACACCAGTGAGTCATGATGTTTAGCGTATAATAATGTTTTTTTTATATTTACAAACAAAGCGGCGTAAGGGTTAACAGCACCGGACGTGGCGGACGCGTATGGAAATAAAGTAACGAAAGGAAGTAGGGAAATAAAGTAGCAACTTACAATGGAATCGATATTAAAACGATTAGGATCGATTAAAGCCGTTGACTGGATTCAGGGTCAATAAAAAGGACAATCGAGTGAATCGGCGTCACATTGTTTTGGCATCGAGTGTAGTAATTACTAATTACGTCGTATGACATTTGGACAATTGACAATCTTTAAAAGACAACATTGATTTTCACCGTTATTATACACTAGCTGTTGCCCGTGACTCTGTCCGCGTGGAATTAAAAAGAAAAAATCTTTATAAGTAGCCATTATATTCTTCAAAAATGTGTTCTACATCTATGCCAAATTTCAGCGAGATCCATGCAGCCTTTCTGGTGACACCATCCATCTAAACATTCGTATTTATAATATAAGTAAGATTTTATTGACAAATTATTTCATTATGATTCTAGTCTTTTCAACTTAACAATCTAGCTTACATTATTCACGATTTAGAAAGGTTTTTTATCTGCCTTAGTCCTTTTATATATTGAAAAGGTGTAAGTACTTGTGACCACTTCAATGCTTTCCACAAGTATAAAAAAGGTATTAATGACGTAATCAGTTTATTGTGAGTGAAGTTCCCGCCATCCGATATATTAGAATTTAACGTCGCGTCCTTGTAATATTTGTGAGTCTCCTATATATTTATTCACTTATTGGTATAATTTACGAGCAATTTGTAAAAGTAGCTTAGTTTATGACGCTCTCAAAGGAAACGTACATAATACACGCCTTCTCCGAGCTCCCCGCAGGCGTCGGATGGCAACAGCATTACGTTGCTCCGGAATCCTTATTGCTCAATAGATAAGCAATTCAATTTTTTCTATAACAGTGCCATCACCTGCTTTTACTTTGAAAAGAAGAAAAAAAAAAACAACCCAAGAATATTTGGCGTCTCGTTACTCAATGTCTTGTGCTATTATGTTTTCGGGACGCTATTGTTTGAAGCGGATATCGCCGCGGGTCATCTATTTATTTCTTATTCAATTAAAACCTTATTCACTTATACATAGAAATGTTTTTACAACCGCTCGATGTGTAGCTTGTATCGTTTTGTAAGTGCGCACGTCAGACCAGGTGCGTCGACTTACGATCGGATCCAGCATTGTACCCCGACTTTTAGTTCACTTTCTTTGCACAATACGTTCAAGATTTGCACAAAAACGTCTCACAAAACGTTGGGCTATAGAAAAAACTAGTGCATGCTAAATGCATTCAGGGTAGCGGCAGTTCCGACGTATCGGATGTCTTAAAAGCCCGTGTGCTAATTTAGTTTTTATGTGTAAACTACACCGCCCAAAATGGCGCGAAAATATTGACGGCTGGTATTTTTTTAATGCAGCTTTCGGCACCGGACATGCCGGTACGTGGTCGCGTGCCGAGTTATTTTTAATTAATGTTTACGACTCTTTTATTCTTAACGTTCTAAATTTTATCCAACTCACTATAATAACTATGGTAGTTCAAAGACTTCGAATGTCTGGCTGACTATACTTACTTACTTTAGTAAAACTTTATCGCCTTAGAATTGTAACCGAACCAAAAATTATTTTATTATTTTATACCTACATTATTGGCGTTTCAGATTTTGTGTACTTTTCATGACTAAACATTAAAACATATAGTCATCCCTGTCATTATCTTTGACAAAATAGAGATAACAATATGTTTTAAACGAATATTTTGGTCTCAGAAACCCACAGCAAATGTTATTTGTGAACGATTAGCTTCGTTTCGCCGACCGAATTTTATCAATGGCCCGTCCTAAAACAACAATCGCTCGGTATACATTTGACGGATTGTTTACTTTACAAAATTCAAAAGTCGACCTGTACTTTTTTGCTCTGGTTACACTTCCTGCTTATGGATATATTTCTCAGTAACGATTAAGCATCGTTTAACAATCAGGGTTGTCGCTTTTTGTTCAACATCTGTGCTAAATTTCATCATGATCCGTTAAACCGTTCCGGAGAGACCTTCTAACAAACATGCATCCATCTAAACTTTCTCATTTATAACATTAGTTAGATTATAATTTTGCGTAATATATCTTTTGATATTTAAATGAACTCATAATTAAAAAGAGTCGTAATATTTACATGGAAAAAAGTTCACACGATTCAAAGAAAAACACTTTTGTCACATAGTAAGTGCTTTTAATGTACATAGATCCCAAGTTCTTCTTCAGCAATATCACTTAATTCTATAGTAATTTCTAAAAGCATTTTATTTATAAGTTACTAGTTTTTGCCCGCGACTCCGTCCGCGCGAAATAAAAAAAATATTTAGTAACTTATATGTGTTCTTCCAGCCTATGTTCTATACCTATACCAAATATTAGCGTGATGCTAAGATAAATGTTTAGAGAGTTTTAACTGTTCTGAAGATTCGTATTAACAAACATACATCCAACCATCATTTATAATAATTAGTAAGAATTATTTTATGTTAAATTTAATGGATCTCACAGCCCTAAGTGATTGTTTACATGTTTAGTTTGCCTCTCACCACCCACGATGCAAAACTCGGCGTTTCCACTACAATTAGTATGAATATATCATACTTCCGAACACAATTTAATTTATCATTATTATTTCAAATATTAATAAATGTATAAATTAATCTGAATAATTAAGGAATGGTTACATTAATCTTGTTGTATATTAGGTATAGAGACGACACACGGCATGGCGGATTTTTTTTTTAATGCAAATTAGACATCTGCGACTTATCGTACGATGCGACGTAACGTCTTGCGATGCGGCACCGCTCGTGTGTCATCACCCTAATCTTGGAGAGATGGAATGCTATGCAATATAATATTATTACTGAGAGTAATACTATAGTATTCATTTAACAGTTGACCGGTACAGATGGTTGCCGGTTGCTGCATATGTAATATCTAGTTTCTAACAAATTGATATGTTTTTGTGTAACGTTTATTTATCGGTTTGCGGTTATCGAGGTTGCGGTACGATCGTATGCGACAGATATGTACAAGATCTTGTTTAGACTTCGTAATGTTAGCTGTGGAAACACTGTGATAGCCAGTCAAGTTTAGATACAGAAGTTGACAATCTTTTAATAAGCGATTTTTTTTTTAAACGGATTATTTTAAGTACTTCAAGTTAATAAGGATATTTTCAAGTCGCATTTTGGTTGGTTAAACAGTGACTTTAAATGTTTAATTAACAGTGATTTTGTGAGTCGATAAGTCATAGACGTATAATTCTGACAGTTTTTTTAATATATACTTACCTTACCTTACCCTTATTAAAAAAAAACTACCATTTATAATTATATAAGTTCAACGGACACAATATATCCAAGGAATGAGAACTAGCGCATTTCCAACACGGATCAGTGCGTCTTAATACTTTAAACGTCTTCAACTATCTCAATCTGTACAATTAACTGGATAATGATAGCAAATACAACGCACTGCAACCGATACACGTAAACAAGTATTAAAAAACATTGACCATATCCACTTGATGTTTTTGTTTAAAATTGCCCAGTTGTGTTTCTGTCGGCGTCTTTGATGCGTCTTCATTGAATTGAATCCGGAATACTCTTTAACGTCTCGCGTCGACTGCGCTATGCTTTTATATCAATCGTAAAAAAATTGATGGTAACTAAGGAAGTTAAAATTAATGGAACATATCCGATGTATGGGGTTATTTTGCGCTTGCTCGGCGGCTTTGTAAGAAGTTTTGAAATATTCGTTGCGATTGTTTTTTTTATTGGTAAAACTGTTTAGAAGTACGCAACAATGGAAACAGTTTTAGTTTCCGTTAGTATGTAATTTTAAATTTTTGTCGTTTGCAAAAAAATTTTCGCAACGCATTTATTGTTTCAAATGACACGATGTCATTACGCGTTCAACGATAACTCAAGAGAATAACGCTCTAGAAACATTCAGATTCCTTTAATGGCTTTTTATAAGAAGAGGGGTTGCCCCCTTCCCACTGCCCATGAGCGGTGGGAACACTGACGTGATTATCTACGCCCATGGACAACCGCAATACCAGAGGAACTGCAGATGCGTTGCCAGCCTTTGAAAGAGTTATTCTTAGGCCCTTAATTTACATTTTTCATACTAAATTTAGTGTACTATAGAAGTGACCAACAGCAGTTCTTCTAGTGGCAGACCTTGTACGGCGATGCGAAAATGTATTGCTACCATTTGCCACCTTAACTTTGGTATGTGTAAAAATGCGTGACACGTATTCCTCCTCGGCGCAGGCCAGCCCGGGGACAATTTAACAAGAATTCTTTAATATCGTTACCCCTCCCCCCGCGCCCCCGCCCCCAGGCCCGGGCACCGTCAGCCTGCAAATGGAATTTTCTGGAATCGACGCCCCGCTTATGTAAGTGGCAAAGTTTAAATGGTTCGCCTTGATATATCCTATTTAGAAGTTTTATTTTTACATCGGCTTTTTAAAGATTTCTCTTCTGGTAAATGTCTTGTAAGGAAAGCGGTTGATATCCGGTAGCAGCTGTGTTTCAGCTTGGATGAATAATTATGGAGAGTTAATACGTAGGCCTTATTTAGTAGGAGAAAGAAAGCAATTGATGCTGTCTTTCTATTCCTCGATATCACGCTCAGTTTAAATCGTTAAATCTATACACCTTTTACTCTTTTAGAGGAATTTCGTCCAACTCGCCTTAGAATATCAGATGTACAAAATTTAAAAATAAACGTTTCCAAAGTTGACGTGATAGTGACCATTCATCATTTCACTTACGATCTTGGACATGTCCCATGATAAAACTACGTTACTGAGTACACATAAATATAAAAATATCTTAAACATACGTATAAAGTAAAAAAAATAAGCTTAAAATATGAAAGTCCTCGTGACTGCATTGTATTTTTGCTTCAAAATTAAATTGGCTGGAGCCTGTTAGTCGGGTCGACACCTTGCGACATTATCAGTCCCACACCTAGCTTCTTCCAACATAAATATTTATATGTTGGAGTATTTAATATTAATGATGGTCGTTAGCGAGCACGCGGCCGCGTCTAGACGGGAAGCTAGTTGTAAACTTTTTTATACGGAGTGCGAGTGCAATCCGGCACTGACCCCCTTAGGCTCGCTTAGGCTGTCTCCAGACGAACTACTTGTATTGTTCAAACTTTCGTTGTTAGATATAATGTGTGGAGTTTTGATCAATTCTTTAAATTTAACGATATTACTTTATATGAATTTTCATTCAATATAAAAGTTTTTTCTGTACCTTTAAAAAGATTAATGAAAGCTAATGGTCATTCAATTTGCTTTGCAACTTTTTTGGGACTTTTCGTGTCATTATTTCACACAATATCGCTTTGTCTGGTTTTTTTATCTCATTCTAGTTATTCGGGATTATTAGATTCTCAAAAAGACAAAGAAAAAACTCTCAAAAAAATGCACTAATAAATCCTCTAAACTCTAAAGAAAGTTCTCTTCTCAAAGAAGGCGGAGTTTCGCGGTAACACACATAAAAAAATACAGTCGAATTGATAACCTCCTTCTTTTTGAAGTCGGCTGAAAAGTCACTTACATGATTATTAGCCTTTTTTAAATCAAAAGTTAGTTTTAATTTTGTCTTGGCTTTTTTTTAATAATCATTATCTACACTAGTACTATGAATTTATGAACCGAAGTGTTGCGTCTATTGAACATATAGGGTCAAATGTTAAAGGTCTATTAAATTTTAATAACTATGGTGTATCACAATCGATTATTCCATCTCAAATCGTTTTACGACGTGCCCTCGCGGTGAAGGTAGAGCCGTGGCCAAAGACTGTAACGTTTGGCTTATTGGTGTCTTAATGAGTCTACACATGTATGTACTTACATACACTTAAATTGTTTAAACTTTCGTGAGACATAAATTGATAAATTAATTAAGAACTAAATTACGTATGATCTTCCGTCGACGGCACTGACTATTTTCAGACCCGTAGGAGTTACTGAGCTGCTGATATCGTCTAAAATTCTTGTCTGTGTCTGTCTGCAGGTCAATAAAGATTTAGAAAAAGTTCTTAATTAACTTTAGTGTCTCAAGTTTGTAGGCAACCTTAGGGCAGAAGGGTTAGAACCGGTTTGTTTACGAGTATTAGTTTTTGCGGAGTAAGTGTCGCCAAGCGGCCTCGACCAGCCTCGGCCCCGATTCCTAATGATGACGGGCAGATTGTCAAATCATGTTTTTTGTCATTGCTGTTTAGATGAGGGTTAGGGGGATACGTCTTTTTCCGTAACTCGTCATATTTTTTTTTATTTTTAAAGCGAAAGTTTGTCATGCAGACTTCTTTCATAGCTTTTTTTGGTTAAGAAAGTTTCGATGCTGTTTATGTAAGCGATTTGTACTTCATAAGGATTTAATACTGTATCTTTTGCTTGTTTTATCATAGTTTACCAAATCATAAACACATGTAAAATTGTATCCTGAATGGGAACTCATATTGTATTTGAAAAAAGGCTAAGATTAAAAACTGTATTACGACCTATTTGGTTCGGTCGAAAAAGTTTTGAGTACTAATAAGATATTTTTGCAAAGAAACAGAAAAGATAAAGACATAGGTAACGACAAAGATTTCTTTGTATTAAATAAAAGGGTAGATGACCGTTGCAGGTGCATTGACGGCATTTAAATCCGATATCTTTTTAATCCTTTTTTCTTTTGTTTTGAAGATTATTCCTGGTTTAATATCCATAAAAGAAACACGTGCCTAAAATGGGCAGTGCAGGTGATCAAAGGGCGAACGTTTATTACTGACCATTACAAATAGAATAAAGTCGGTTCCGTAGAGATTTATATATAAAAAAATGTTAATTAACACTGGATCAGTTAAACTCCACGCTTCGTAAAATGCTTTTCTTCTGACGGTACCGCTTTTTGTCAATTGTGATGTATCGTGATAGGATCCTTATTACATTTGAATAAAGATCATAATTGCGTGGCATTTAGTTTACAGTGATTTTCAAAGTTTATATACCCATTTTTACGTAGATTACCTTAGATGCAATAGACTGAATATGTAATGGCTAACCACCAAGTTCAGGCGATTTGTGTAAAGTTGAACCAGACAGTTTATATATAAACGGCTTTAATATATAGCTTACTGTTGCCCGCAACTTAGTGTGCGTTAAGTTTAAAAAATCTGTAAAACCACACAAGACAGACGTGAAGTGTAAGTTATTTTGCTTTTCGCGTGATAGGTATGTGCGTCGGAACCCTAATTTTAGTCCTTTTTCCCTTCTCACCCTTTTAAGAATTTTCTTTCATATACATTTTTGAAGATCGTTCTGAAATCACTTCGAAGCGAATGCACTTTGTCTGTCGTGGCGCAGATAACAAAAATATATGCAAACATTGGCATTTAAAATTAAGATTATAATTTCTTAGTTAACTTAAAAATAAATAAGGATTAACTCTCCCGGTATTTTTCTGAGGATAGTTTGAGAAGAACTGGTCTATCTATACACGAATAGCACATCGCGTGAGACGAAACGTTAATTTTAATGTTATGTCTGGATTCATTACTATTTTTCGTTTGGCGTATAACTTTATGAGGAAAAAAGTAAACCATAACTTCAAAAGCTAGTTTATGATAGTTTTTGAAAGACAACGACTGCTCTTTTCCGTTTTTCGAGTTGGAGTTTTTTTTAACAAGTATTATATGGCAATTATTGTTATATACTGTAGTAACTCGGCTAAAGGACTTTGAATCCAGGTCAGAAATAAATTAAAAATAAACTGTAGTAACTGCAATGATCCTTGGTTTTATATTATAGTTATAGGCACCGCAGGAAATAACGCCTACGTGCCTGTATTCTGCGGGATCGTGGGATTTATTTGTAATGCAGAATTTATGCAACAGAAACGAGAAAGTTGGAGCCTTAAAATGCTATTGTAATGTTATGAATTTATTCTCCAAACTACTCCAATATGATATTTAAACCAAAATTAAAATTTTAAATATAGAGTAATACATCTTGTGTTGTATAATTTCATACTTTTCTCGCATCAACTTCGTATTGAAATGCATTTTTTTGAATCATTCATTCAGGTCGCGGGTAACACGAGACGACGCGCGCGGGCGAGTTCTCACGCGTTCTCATTTCAAATTTAGGCGCGAAAGGATGCTTGTAAGTTCGTCGCGTCGCCGCCATTGCGCGCGAAAACGTTCGGTTTGAACCGTATTCGCGCATTCTATGTTGTTTTATGACGTGACATTACAATATTAATGATAAAAATTATATGAAATATTTGATCCATTTTTTTACATCATTTAGGGTTTTGATAAAACAGACATTGTGGTTTATTTTAAATTAATATTTTTCTACATAATAAGACGGAAATTTCACAACAGAACTGAAAATGGTGTGAAAAAAATTGTCTATTTGCAAAAGGATCTTATGTATTGGACGATGTATTCCCATCTTAGTTTCAATATAAAAGCTTTAAAAATATATAAAGCCAGACAATATAGACATTGAACTTACTTAACGTTGTGATAAAAACGATTTTCCAGAGTTTATCGTGTGGCACAAATGAATGCTAATTACAAAACACGATCGTAAAAATTAATTGAAATTACTGTTATCTTATTTATGACAAGAGTTTGAACTCTTACATCACTAAAGTACTTCGCTTTGTAGCTTTTTATATGAAGCGAGCACGAGCCTAAACACATAATTAGGGTTTTATATCTTTTAATAATCATAAAGAATATTTTTTCTTTGTACAGAACTTTTTGAACCTTGAGTTTCCTCAACTGGAACATATATATCAAAATACATTTTTGTTTCCGTTTTATTCTGGAGAAATAAAAGTTATGTCAATATTTTTTATCAAGTTTTTTGATAGAATGGTAAATACGTAATAGAACTACTAAACTAAACGATAGTTTTGAAACGTGTATAAAAATACACTTACAAAATCATACTGTATAGAAGAAGAAATTCAATAACCAAAAAAAATATTGTAGGTACGTACTTGAAGTTATGGTAGAGCATAGAGTTGGAGTTTTGTGTTGCCATCAAAATGTAGTATCAGCGGGCACACGTGCTGCTTTTGGCAATTTACGATTCCCATGGGACCTTCCCTTGAGTCTTTCTATAACGTTATTTTTCCAATAGTGACAATACGTCGGGTTTTTCCTAGGATAATGTCTCGATTTAATACTGTAATAGCTGACTAGTAATGTTGTGGGACACTTTACTTTTATTATTTGTTAAATCTTACTAATATTATAAATATGAATGTTTGGATGGATGGATCTGCGGAACGACTCAACGGATGTTGATGGGTACAGATGTAGAACATAGTCTGGAAGAACACATAGGCTACTTATTAAGTTTTTTTTTATTAATTCCGCGGCGCAGACGACACCTATTACAGCTATGTTAAAAAGCGATAAAGTTATTTGGGCCGTAAAGAGAGGCGCTGGTATTGACAACCGGCATAAGCATAGGAAATGGCACAAAGGAAACAATATGACAAGACGATTATAGTACGACAAGGATATTTGGACACTTATTTTTCATTGAAAGTGTAGTGGTAGTGAGCTATAATAACTAAGTTTGACTTGAGCTCCCGGGACAGATAACTTGGTCATAGTTTTGAAGTACTGAATGTCCTATAGTTGTCCGTCGTGTGGTCGCCCTGTTTGCAAGAAGACAAGACGCCGGCTGCGGCAGATGGCGGGCCGCTAGATGCTCCCTTTTCAATTGCCCTTCTCTCCAGGTCCCGGACTTTTTTTTTGCCCCCGCAAAACTGATTGTGATCGCTGCATTGTTACTGTAGCCATTGTCCGGAGAAATTCTAAGATTCACCGGATTTTCACATTGCAACTTTACAATTCGTAATGTTTTCGCCATAACTGTGGGAATAGGTTTGGATTATGGGGGGATATTGTGCGGGTACAATGACGAATTATTTGTTTCTAAATTGAAATTTCTAATGCGGGCGTATCGCTTTCTTTCTAACGAAGTGTTATTACTGTTGACTTAACTATTATGGTTATTTATTAACTTTATGATGGTGACAGTCAGAATTATAAATTTCTCTAAAGGAATACATTTAGAAAACCAATGATTTATGAGTTTACAACGCTTTTATATTGACAATATTTTCTATCGATGGAAAGTACTGCGTTTGTTAGAACTTAACAGTTAACAATGGTAGATCCCGCAACAATATTTGTTGGGTGCACGAATTGCCCGGGTCGCCCGGTGAAATACCACGACCACACAGAAAACAGGCGAGAAGTGGAAGCAATTCCGCGTTTCGTCTGATGAGTGTGGTACCGGAGGCCTAATTTTAGTCCTCTTTCCCTTCCCACCCTTTTCTTATTAGGGAAGGATGGGAAGAGGAAGTGGATTTGGCGGAAGAGGGGACGCATAGGAAGGAGAAATATCCTTTTTGTGTGCGTCCCCTTCTCCGTTTTATTAAAGGTAGGCAACGCATCTGCATTTGCGGATGTCTATGGGAAACGGTCGCCTCGCTATTTCGGCGAATTCAGATGGCCGTTTGCTCCTTTGCCACCTTATGATATAAAAAAAAAACTTTTACTTAAACATTAAACCAGTTTATTTATCTCATGATTTATTTTTTGTCCTGCGTGTTTATGGTCACTGTCAAAGTAAAATTTGATTATTATATACTATAGCTTACACCAAATGTGTTACCCACATATGTATTTATATTTCACATCGGATACAAAGTAAGATAAAATAACAGGCATCCTTGTTCGGAATTAGATTTGGTGTCGCTACGTGCTTCGCAGTCGTAACGCGCGGGGCGAGGGTTGGCTTTAGTAAAGAAATGCTATTTTCGATAAAGACGAAGCATTATGTAACATCTTGCTATGGATGTAATAATTATCGTACATTAACTTTTATTCATTCACACTTAATGTTAAGTGATCACGGTTATTGGGCTTTGTAAATTTCTTGTATAGGTTCAAAGTGATCGACGCGCTGCGCTATGCCTTCCCTCGGATTCCGCAACGCTCCGCTAGACCTAAAATTGTGTTTTGCGCAACAATTCGCGTGAAGTTAAGAGCCGCCAAGATATCGGAAAAGTACTATACTTATTAGTAATTTGAAGAGTATGAATAAAAAACAGTATAGAAAACGATTATTTAAGATATTCTTTAATTTATTTTAATCTGAAATTGTTGTGTTTTGTTTTTCTACTTCCTGTATTTGAATTAAAATTAATAAATGTAGTAATCGATGGAGAACAGTTTTGAAATAGATATAGGAACTTATAGCAGATATATTTGAAATTACTTTGTTCATTCGCATCACGTATCCTGTGCGAATTCAATGGAGGGGGCGTTTTTAATATCTTAGCAATGTCGGAATCTCATAACTGAGGCCGTTTTGAATAATGGACCCCATAAGCTCGCATTTGCAGAGACGCGACGCTCAAGAGATTCTAAGGTTACAGACCTCGTCTAAGATATGTGTTGCATATTGATGTATTGAGATGTTTGGGTAAGTTATTAAGTTAATTTAATTATAATAAGTAATATAAATTTTAGACGCCAACTGCAGAAAGAAATCAATATTTTCCGATATTTGCTAACAGTGTTCGCAACTTTGAAGACAAAAATCTTTTATTTAGATTTATTGTCGATAAATGGTTACTAATAACGTCCCTTAGTGCGATTTGGTATGAGATATCTACACTATTGCTCAAATTATCATCAAATCACTTTAAATAAGGAAATATCAGATGAGATTATCGTTCTGTTTTTTAGCAAAGAATTCACTGTACGTTAAGTTTTACATTTCCCATATGAAAAATCTACATATTTGTGAAATTTTTCATATTAATATAAGTGGATACTTTAGTACAAAAATTATAACTTCCTGTCGTTAACAGTATCCAGTTTCCAACCTATTCACAAATAATAAATTTCATAAAATATGACAAGGGAACGGAAATTCGCAGTTTCCATTATGTTCTAAAGGTTCTATGACTTATGATTTAAAAACATACAGAGAACTGTACAATATTGCCATGTTTTATGTTAATCGTTCGAAGTTATTGCCTAAAATAACGATTTAGTGAGTATATTGCTGAAAAACAAGTCTTTATTGCTAATTTTACGTCCCTGATTTCTTGCTTGTTTCCCCTTCTCTATCTAACATATATCGCCATTAACTGTTCAGACATAAGGGTGTGTATTTCACCTTGTCTTTATAGTTATTGCTGTATTAAATCTTTATATTACAGATGTTTCACTCCCTTTGCTTATGAGAAAAGACTTGCGTCATCAATACGTTGAAGGTTTTTTTATAAGAGAAGGGAGTAGACGAGCATCGATAATACCGAGGTGATCAACGACACTATACCAGAAGAATTGCAGATGAGTTGCCGACCTTTGAAAAAGACATAGGATCTTCTTGAAAGACCGTAAGTCGTATTGCTTTGGAAATACCGCCGAGGACAGATTGTTCCAATACGCGGCCGTGAATGGCAGGAAATTTTGTGAGAACCGCACTGTTGAGGAATGCCAACCATCTTCGTGGTGGTTAGAAATATTAAAAAGGTTTCGCTTTAAATAATATGGTTTTCTTAAAAATAGATATGTAGTGATTTTTTAACATGATAAAGTCGCATTTTCCGTTAACAGATAAATGTAAAATCTTCAAATAACCACACGAAACTTGTTCGATGTTTCAAATAATACAATTGCCATATTATTTTAAATTGACAATTGACCCTCGTTGTGACTTACCCTGCGATCCCCTTCCGAGTCAAACATGCGTTTTATTGCTTTTGTAACGTTCCTACGAGCTATAAAAATGGCATTGAATTTCAAATTCGATGAAATTGAAGTGGGCATATATTTTACTAGTGGTTGATATTTCCGAATGTCTATTTGCTTTTGTGGTGATGCCAATTCAACCTAAACTACGTAATTCTTTAAATACATTTTTGTATATTTACGTAAAATATACCAGAAGAAAAATATTATACTCTATGTTGAATTTGTTGCTTGTTTCACGTTATGACCCAACTTGACACAGGTAGTATGCCGTACCACCGATATGGGAAACCATTTTACTAATTTAATCTTTAAGACATTCGTAATTTCCACATGGAAACCCATAAATGGTTATAAAACATGCCTAATGTATAAAGTACCAGATTTGAGAACAGTTGAAGGTCTGCAAGGTGACTTCTAAATTTATGATCCAGAATTCATTGCTCTAATATACTAAAGTTAACGAAAATAGGCAATCAAAAGTTTTTATTATACTAAGAGTTGTTTGTTTATAATTTGTCTAGACTAATATTAAGGGGATACATTAAGTTAAGATTTACAGTAGATTTTCAGATAGAAAGTGGGGGGAAATGTCCCCAGCCTAGGGTACCCCGTAGGAAAGAGCGGACAATTTAATTTGTCTAGGCACTCAGTGGTCGTTAAGATGTTTTATTATAGGCCATTACAGTTCACATTATAACCAAGCACTAGCCATTAATGTGCAAATACCCGCAAAGTTTGCATAAACATGATATTGAAATTTGTTTTCTAAATTGATTGGAAATTTAGACGCAGTTTATTGAATATGGAACGTATTTATAAAATAAACAATAGAGCAATATTTTACAATTTCTTGAAAATTCAACTCTTAAATAAATACCAGAACCTCATATCAAACGAAATTATAGGTCTAAATTAAATTCTAGGTATTGTTTAAGGTAAACGTCATCGTATATTGCGTCGTATTGTCGTCATGTAAAACCAATATAATACTGTAAAGCAGCTGCCTGTCATTCTCTCCTGCGCCTGCGCAACAAAAACACAATCACACGTGTATTGTTGTGGCGCCGAAAGTTTTTCTGGTGTAACGTCGGTCGCTTACCTGCCTCCTACCTGGGCCCCTCTACCATCTTACAATTGTTACAATATTTCAAACTTTATAAATAGGCCCATACTTAAAAAAACGTTGCAATACCCTTAATTAGTTCGATATAATGTTTTTTAATACGTTGCAATACGGTTTATATTTCCGTGTGTTTTTATTTTGTGTAAATTTTGGGTTTTCGTCGTATTATCTCAGTTATTAATTACAGTTGGTGTCTCTTTCCAAATGGACATTTTTCACGATTCCTTATCAGTTAAAGCTTAATTTATGTCTCATTTCACTCAGTCTTTGCTGTCACCGATCGGATACGCATCTACACAACTATGGAATCTGTTCTCGGTAACGAAGACATTGTAAAGTAAAAAAGAAAGTGCGCGTTTGGATTGTTGAGGACAATTTCTTTTTCAACCTGTCTTAGGATTTTATTATTTACACACACAACTCACGCCTGTAACCCAGAGGTGTAGGCAGAGATTACGGACGTCCATTTTATTTTTTCTATATTTTATATAACGCATCTATATATACTTGTTTGCTAAGTATTCCTGTACCTCTTTCCTTTAGTATAATATCCTGGCCGGCAAAAACTTCGTCCCGTTCTTCTTTCTTTCAAATAAAAGTAAACTCGGAGATTTATTGATTATACAATTAAATAAAATCCATCGGTTTTATATTGAATCGTTGCTATGGCACGCGATGGCGCCCGCGAATCTAATATAACCGCACGAATCGAACCCCAGCACTGCCGTTAACCGGGCCGTTTTACTGTCGTACGTTAAACTAACATGCCTAACTCCACCCTCTTGTATTATGCCTTTTTTAGTACTTTAAACCCCCATAAGCTTACGAATGTTGCCATCTCTCGGAATACATTAGAATATAGTAGTAAACATGCCTTTTAGTAAGATGAGCAGGATGAGTTTTCAGGTAACTTGTTACTCTTAATAACGGTCATAAAATTGTTTGATTCACAATATAAGAGGCAAGGAATTACTTATTTTTTGCGACTAAATTATCTATTATTCTCTTATGCGTTGTATTTTTCTCTTTTCCGTATCTTTTAGATTCAAGTTTTCCTTCTTTTATTGATATCTTTTTAAGTTGCTTGTCTTTTCTTTGCATTAATTGTCTCCTGTTAAAGGTAAAGTAAATGTAACTGATTATCTTTTTGAAGTTGAAATCCAACTTTTTAAGAGTAAATACGTTTTAAGATAATATCAAACTACGACAGATATATTTATACTGTTTAAAGATTTAAAGATAATCATGTTAAGCTCTGCTTATGCCGTCAAGTGCTTGAAGCGTGAACGTACAAGGGGTTTTGCACTTTGGTATACCAGAAATATAATTTATATGTATCTGATAACTGATGTTGTCTTCGAGGGCTGTGGCCAACGGGCCGTGACTGCTGATACCATCAAGCAGTGTAGCGGGTTCGATGCCGTGTACTCGTACTGTTACCGGGAACAGTGTTAAGCTTAATGTTGGAGACTAGTTTTGAATATTCAATATAAGAGGGCAAGTTAGCTGCTTTTTTATTGCTCGATTGATCATTGTGTGGCTTAGAATTTTTATTGATAATTTATTGGTAGCAGAATTGTCATTACGTAATTCTTAAGATAGTTGTTTGAAGGATTCGGACAGATCGAAGTCTTGAAGTCAACTGCTGAAGGTTCTATTAAGCCTATTATTTTTTCAACTTGTAGTTGTTTATAAAAGAACATAGATATAGTTCTTCCTCCACTGTCGATGGTCTTTAGTGAAGTAGTAACTTTTTTTTTAATATCAAAAGGTGGCAAACAAGTTTACGACCTCCTGAGCATTCGCCAAAATAGCGAGGCGACCGTTGCCCATAGACATCTGCAAATGCAGATGCGTGGCCTACCTTTAATCAACGGAGAAAGGGACACACAGAAAGAGAATATTTCCCCTTCCTATGCGTCCCCTCTTCCGCCAAATCCACTTCCCCTTCAAACCTATCCTAATAGGAAAAGGGTGGGAAGGGAAAGAGGACTAAAATTAGGGCTCCGCTATATTTAACAACTATGCGATACGTTTAATTTTATTGTTGGCTAGTAGGTAATATGGTCGACCTTATCCGTTCATTGCTTTAGTTGTATCTTTAGTTTTTATGATCAGATTTATGGTGTGTTCAGGAAGTAAACAAAAATATTATGGGAATAAACAACCATTAATATCGAATCTACGGAATGTTAACGCGTATCTGGATTTATATAAGGCCGTTATGTTTCTCCACGTTTGATCTATTTGTGTTTTATGTTGCCTTATACAACTTATAGAGTACTAGCTGTCGCCCGCGACTCCGTACGCAGGGAATTAAAAAAAAACTTGATAAGTAGTCTGTGTTCTTTCAGACTATATTCTATATCTGTGACAAATTTCATCAAGATCCGTTCAGCCGTTCCGGAGATACCTTCAAACATCCATCCATCCATCTAAACTTTCGCATTTATAATATTAGTAAGATATACAAATACAATGAAGTAGAATATTTTTATATCTTCAATCTTTAGACAAATTTAGACATGTAGAAAATTGTGTTTTATAAAGTGAATTGTAATGTAAATTGTTGAGAGTAGGTTTCTGAGACCATCATCTCCGTTTAAAAGATATTGTTATCTATATTTTGCCAAAGATTCTATATTTGTCAAGGGATAACGATATGTTTTATATAGATTTTGATCTTAGAAACCCACGGTAAGTAATAAAGATAAGTTGCTTAACACCTTCAGTGCTATCCACTCGTTCTGCAAATTCACTCTAGTCTGTGAAAATTGTATTGACATTGAACGTGTTAATAGAGTCAACAAATACATTGTAAATGCACTTCGCCCAGCTTTATTAAACATGCATTGTTACCTGCCCATAATTCCAAGTCCGGGTTATCAAGAAACGTTTCAAAGCCGAATTATTGTATAAATCGCACAAGAGATGCTGTTACCTAATCTTGGGCGCGTCGAGAAATTTATTGCAGCCAACAGAGGCGATAAACTTGAAAATAAACTGAGCGCACCCTTAAGATGTGGGGTCTTTTCATCTTGCAAGTCGAGAGTTCCCGAACCCATTGTTCGCGACACCATCTTCGCGACGAATTATTGCTCGGTTTGAAATTGGAGATAGTATCTTGGTCGTTGAACTGTTGGAGAAGAATTTTATTTTGTTAATGTACTTAAGTAAATAAGCTGTTCTGTGTTTTATTAAAATTAATGGTACACTGTGAATGTGATATAGACAAGTATTTGTATTCATAGATAGAACTCAAAAACTACTGAACCCATTTCAAAAAAATCTTTCGCAATTTTCAGAATTAGAACACTGGACAATAGTATTAAAATATGCCATTAAACTTTAGAAAAAAAAGTCTATCCAAGCGTTCACGCTTTGGGTTGCTAGTGTAAAAATATTTTTAATGTTAATCATATTAATAGAGCGATAAAAAATTATTCATTCAACATTAAAATAAGTTTTTTTGTTTTTAATTTCTAACCGTTTTCCGGTCTATAATACTGTCTTATCTGTTGTAATTACTGGTCGTGTTCTTTAACGATACGTATCGTTGGTTTTATTATGTTCAAAAATTTCGTGAAGCGGGTATATGAGGGTGTACGGGGGAAGGTGCAGGGGGAGGGAAGCCGGACGTTTGATAAGTAAGCTCTCGTAGTGCTTATTTCGTTTTACGCTCATCAAATAATTAAAAAAAATATTTGTCTGACCGTGAACTAGGCGTTAATTAATTGTGGGAATATATCAGACAGGTGGGTGTATGATTTGAAAACTAGTTAGTGATGTTTCACAGGTTTTGTGACTGGGCTTTCGGCAATGAAAACTCACTGTTACATGTTGTTCTTATTATGTATAGAATCGGTGGTATATTGCATTTAAAAGACTCTGTAATCAATTAGTATATTATGTACAATGAAAAAAAACCATAGTTTTTATCCTTAATATGACTAAATAGTTTTACCACATAGGGTGAACACTTCGTACAAATCGATTGTAATTGCCTAATGGAATAATATTATTCCGATAATGGTATTATATTATTTCCACTTCCACCCTTGAGAAACTTTACGTACCTAATAAATATTACGACCGTTTTCATAATAGCCATTGATATGCAATATTAGATAATAATATGATAGAAATGGTACATATAGGAATAGTTTTTTTTAGTTATTTCCGTTAGATTTCCCGATATAATTAATGTTAATTTCCTTATTATGGATTCTAAATTAACATCAGAAGACAGGCGTGAAGTGGAAGTAATTCCGCGTTACGTCTGATGAGTGTGGTGCCGGAGGCCTAATTTTAGTCCTCTTTCCCTTCCAACCCCTTTTCTTATAAGGAAAGGATGGAAAGGGGAGGTGGATTTGATGGAAGAGGAGATGCATAGGAAGGTTAAATATTCTCTTTTTGTGCGTCTCCTCCTTCGTCGATTGAGGGTAAGCAACGCATCTGCAATTCCGAATGTCTATGGGCAGCGGTCGCTTCGCCATTTCGGCGAAATCATGTGGCCGCTTGCTCGTTTGCCACCTTGTAATATATAAACATGTTTTATAATAGTATTTTTTTACGTTTAAAAATTTTCTAAAAGTCACGTCATAAAAAAATGATAGTGCAGTGTATAAATTGAAATACAAAATTGTATTATTTTTTAGGTTGTAGTAATTTTGGACGGGACATATTCCCGAAAAATTTTGTGTCTATGTGTAATTGAATATAGGAATATTTATTTCACACACGAAGCAACGTTGGTCCATCACTATAAAATATTAACAGCATATTAATGCTCGCTGGGTATGCGTAAGGGGTGGATGGGGTTGATGGGGATGAAATCTATTACTATGATTGCACAGTATTGCGCTTTACGGTTATACTGCGAATAGTGCGGGTATACGGCGCGTTTTATACGCAGCAGTAAAGTGCAATCGAACCGTGGCTTGATTGGTCTCGGCGTTTTGATTGTATTTGCACATATACCCACAGACGGATTGCATGGGGTGGGGTTAGTTGTGCTTTTACATTCCAATGTTATTGCAGACCTTTTTTTGAAGGGTCAATTTTAATTTATTTGAAGTGCTTTTCGGAAAATTGTTCCTGATTATTTTAATACAATTAAAAAAAAAGTTATTTTGATACAGACTGTGTCTTATTTGTATTTAAACATTAAACAATATATGACGTGTGAACATTTCGTTATAATTTGGATTTTATTATAAAGTGTATAAGGCATAGATTACAGGCTCGTATAGAAATGTGTCAGCCGACCAATTCGACCGGTCTAACGTAGCGTAATGTGATAAAGTGCCCTGTCTATTCTGAAACTGTGCTATCTCCAAGGCGTTTTTCTAAAGTTGTCTTTTTATTCCGCATTCCCTGTGTTTTGCTCTAAATAAAAGATTGTGTTAATCGTCTCCATTCCGTCCCACGTGCTCGTGTTAAGGGGAAGTATTCAACACATATATTTTTAATTCAACATCTTCGTAATATGTACTTTCTTTACCTTGATATAACTAAACGCAAAACTAATAAAACAAAGCTATGATTACGCGTGTTTTAGCGTATAAGGAAAGATATAAAAGTAAATTTTTGTGGACAACAAAACTTAGAAATATCAGTCGAATTTTGTTAAAATATGAAGGTTCGACTTTATACAGATATGTTGATAAAGAGAGAAATCTAAATATTCATCAAACTTTAACACAATTAAAGTTTGAAGTTTGTCGAGTTCTTTCTTGGTGACAATAATAGAGAAGGGAAATGTAGGAAAGTTTAAGCATTATATCCTGATAACTAGATTTGTTTTACAACTTTGAGTTCAGTTCTGAGTTCGATAGCCGTCTTCATCGCCCGATACAATGCGTAAATGTTCGCAACTTGTACAAACTTTATAGAATAACAAGATGTTTGTGTACAATTCTTTGTTGCTAAATTTAAAAATTAAGTAAGGCTTAAATTACTTTTGTTTTTCAAGAGCCAAGATTTTTAGAACACATTAACGAAGGTTAGGTTAAGTCAACAGTTCCGAAATGTTAAAATGTATTGGACTTAATATCATGCTATTGTATTTCTTCACTTGTAGTTTTTCTTATTCCTTACTAGCTTTTTCCCGCGACTCCGTCCGCGCAGAATAAAAAAAAAAAAGAAAACGGGGTAAAAATTATCCTATGTCCTATTCCTGGTTCTAAGTTACCTGCCCACCAATTTTCAGTCAAATCGATTCAGCCGTTCTTGAGTTATAAATGGTGTAACTAACACGACTTTCTTTTATATATATATACCTAGATTTAATAAATAGACTTGAAAAGAAATCTAATGTCACCGTAAAGTAGGGAACTCTCTAATAACAAATGTTCTGTGAATCAATGTTTCCTACATTCCCGAGGGAATATATTCGGTGATTTCAGTATTGTCCGATAAATATTTGTGCTCTCGAGATTATGTTGTTCGTGGCGAGTCAATGGCAGTCAGACGCACGATAACGCATGTCTATAAGTATTGTTATCGTAAACTTTATTTTGTTTCATACTTCTTTCTCTATAATCTTGATTGGATTATAATAATGAATGAGCTTGTAGACAGTGTATTTGATTGTAAGTTTTGTAGTCTAGGAACAAGAATGTAATTTCTAATTTGGGATTGTTCGGTTAACGCTAGACCCCTATCTATCTTTTACATCTAGTTAGGATTAGCAAGTCGTTTAGCAATCCAGGAGTTTGCTTAATTTTTCACGCGGCCGCTCCTTAACCGGCGCAACTGGGCCACGCGGGAATAGCCGGCCTGACTCACGCGGCCTCGCCTAGCGCCCACTGAGGGATTTATGTCCAATCAGGGTTGCCACCTCTTTGTGTTAGGTCCATACTAAGTTGTAATAGTGTTTTTGATGAAAAATCTTTTCATAATGGAAGCCCTAAAGACAAATGCAATAATTTAAGTTTAACGAAATTGACAGCTTTTAATAAATTGGGTAACATTTTGGAAGACGTTATTATAAACTATATAAAATCGGCTACACTTATGTATGATTAATCTAACGAAGCAAAACTATTCGTTACCGATACCGGATTAAAAAGCCTTTTTGTGAAAGTTATGTTTTTATTATATTTCCTGTTAAAGACACTTAGTCTTGTGTGTGTTCTGGTATACTGAATTGTTCAGGAACATTGCGCAATACCAATTAGTAATAACAATAGCTGCGTGGGCGAAGAATCTTAGACTGATTAAATAGAATTAGTGTAATGCGACTGTAATGAGAATGCTGGATGTGTTTTGCATCCCGATACATTGGAATTAGACGGCAGTGTTCGTAACCGGGACAACAGCTGTTGCACCATATAACATAGTTTCAGGGGACTATAAAAAAAATCTCGTCTACCGTATATTTTTGCCGAACATTAACCGACGACAGAATTACGACCGCCGCGTCCCGTTGTGTTATTTATACGAAATAAAATGAATGGAATACACCTCGCTAGTGGAGTTGACGTGTAATTTTAGAGAAAATCCATTTGATGGGGGATTATACAGTCTCAAGGTCTCTTATGTGGGTCGTGGGTTCAGTAAACATGGCTGTTTGATTGTTTAGCTATCCATTAGATGACGGCAAAGATTTGACGGCTTGCGAAACTGAGCTCTTTTAAATTACAACGGTTTATGAGTTGACTTTTCTAGGTTTATGTAGAAAAATATGTGTTTTTATTAAATTAAAAGTTTTCTGTAAATTTCTTGTTTTAAGTTTTTGTTTATGATTTAATTTAAATGGAAGCCGACTGGTGTTCGAATCGTTAACAGGGTCTTTAAACTATAACTTAGATAAGTTAAATATTAATTGTACCTCTAAGTGTAATGTTCACAAAATATTAATCTTGAAAATTTCAATTTTAATTACATTTAAACATAATATAATATAACTTTTTCATTGTTAATATAATTCAAATGATTACATTTGCATATTAGATTATTAATAGAGCTAGTCTGAGCAAATTAGTTCTGGACAGTTGCCTCTGAGTATACGGCTCTATATGACCACGAATTACATTTTATATTTCCATATCTTTAGTAGTATTATAATTCCTTAATTTAATTACAATCACTGCTGCGCTAAGGATGGTTTACCGGTTACTTAAACCTTGGTGAAGATTTATCAACAGTAGTCCGGTAGGAATGGAGGTGTCTAGTAAAACGATTAACGACAGCTTCTTAACGGTTACGATAAATCTGACAAGACTGACATGACATCGAAGATGATTTTTCATACTTTAACTGCCATAAGGGTCTATTGATCAATGTACCACTCTGAGTGTGGCATTTAGAGAATTATCTTCTAAGGCTAAATTATTACCATTAATTTATCAATTACTATGCGCTGCATAATTTTAGATATGACCATACTAGCTGCCTCCCGCGACTCCGTCCGCGTGGATTAAAAAACATAAAATAAGTAGCCTATGTGTTCTTCCAGATTATGTTCTACATATGTGCCAAATTTCATCAAAATCCGTTGAGTAGTTCCAGTAGTTGAGTAGTTTGGAACGATTCCTGCCGCCGAGTTTCGTCATCGGACGACCCGACAGACCGCCAGGTACCATCCATACCATCTGGATGGCTGGCATTCCACAACAGTGCGGTTCTCGCGAAATTTCTTGCCGCGCACGGCCGTGTTGTGGAATGGTCTGTCCTCGGCGGTATTTCCAAACCACTAAGACTTAGGGTCCTTCAAGAAGCGAGCATATATCTTTCTTAAAGGCCGGCAACGCATCTGCAATTCTCCTAGTGTTGCGGATGTCCATGGGCGTCGATGATCACTTCGGTGTTCGCGCCGCTCGTTTGCCCCCTTCTCATATAAAAAAAAAGATATCTTCAAACAAACACCCATCCCATCCATCTAAATTTTAGATTAGAGGCAATCTTTGCCTCGACATATATTTGTCGAAAGACGTATATAATTCTATCATATTATAGTAGATATACAGTATTTAATGAGCTCAAACATAATGATAGTGACGTTCTGGTTAAATCTCGATATGTCGATATCAGTTAACTGTTACCATATGAGAACACTTAGGCAGGGTGTTTTTGAATGACGTAGGTTATTATCATTTACGCAGATTGCAGACATCCTATTGTCTGCATCTCTTAAAAACATGAAAACTATTTGTAGATTATAATTTACAAGTGTTTTGGTTTTTTTGGTCGTATAATTTAACAGTATTTATGCACTATGTATAAACTTTAAGTCTTCTTTCCCTTCCCACCCTTTTCTTATTAGGAAAGGATGGGAAGGGGAAGTGGATTTGGCGGAAGAGGGGACGCAAAGGAAGGAGAAATATCCTCTTTCCGTGCGTCCCCTTCTCCGTTGATTAAAGGCAGGCAACGCATCTGCATTTGCGGATGTCTATGGGCAACGGTCGCCTCGCTATTGCGGCGAATCCAGGTGGCCGTTTGCTCGTTTGCCATCTTATGATAAAAAAAATATCTTGTGACGTTTTTATATTAACACATTCTGTACCAACGACAAGTAAAAGTGTAGTGAAATTCCAGTAGCATCGAACGTGTTAACTCATTCGATCAGAAGTGCACTATATGAATTGTAAACGACAAAGTTGCATGTCTACGAATATGTCAGACTGACGCCTGCTTGCCAGACGTAGACTGAAATACCCTCGGGTAAGTGGTCGCCTTTATTTAGACCCGCTATCAATTGTATCACACCGTATGTCAGTTACATTGCATTTTGGTTTAAAAATTAAGTTTTTCCACTTACTAACTCTTTGGATTTTAATCTAATTTTTATCTCTAACTAGCTTTTAACCGCGACTCCGTCCGCGCGGAATTTAAAAAAATGCACACAAGATAAAAAAGTTCTCCTATGTCCGTCTCCTAGTTCTAAGCTACCTCCCCTTCAATTTTCAGATAAATCAGTTCGACCGATCTTGAGTTATAAATAGTGTAACTAACACGGCTTTCTTTTATATATATAGATGTCATTAATACAAATTTAAACATGTTATGGAATTTAATTGACTTTGTCTATGAAAAGTTGTGTCTCGAACTCGGAATATCGATTGACATGATGTACTCATTAATGCTAAATCTGAGAGCTTACTATTTAAAGTTTCATTTTATTTACTAAATACTTCACATGATACCTTTAATGTTATTGGAACGAAGTTCCTTATCGCGCGTTGTGAAAGGGGGGCTAGACGGAAAAAATTCTTACGAAAAGTTGTCATGACACTTTTTGCTATAGTAAGTACGAGTATGTTAACGACGAATGAGCGCTACTTCACCATGGCAACGACGTGACAATATATAACAAAAATTCATAGAAATAAAATGTACTTCTTGTGAAGACTTAAGTTTTTTATTCATAGAATAAACATTGGTTCCTTCACTAATTAATCGAAAGGAACTTCGTTCCATCCGGGTGTCCCTTGACACCTCTCAAGTTTTTAAATCTATATTTCAATCCAGTTCGTATATTTGTTAATACAATATAACGAATTTTATAGCTCAGTATACACTATATAGGCCACTAAGCCACAGCTATGATGACATCGGCCGCTAGATGGCATCACGATGCGTTGCGTCATCGGCGCCGACGCAACCCGATCGGCCCACTTGTCTGTCATACAGATTTGGAAGCGCGGGAAATACTGTAATGTTGCTTTCACGCATGTACACACTATCTGATATTAATAAGCTTTATCTTACTGCCGTAAACATTCATTAAATAGTATCTTAGCAGTTCCTTAGTAAAGGGTCGCACTTAGTGGCCATTAAACAAGTCTGAGAATCCGATTAAATAATGCATCTTTATAAATTTGAAGACTGCACTATACATTCAAACGAGTTATTATGTAAACCAAATTTATTATTTAAATGGTCTTAATTGCTTTTTCGGTTATGCTCTCGAGGAGGAGTCAGGATTTCGAGGTTCATTGGTGCACAGAATCTATGAATAATAATCTACCAAGAAACGTCTAGTTTCCACTCTATGTCTAGTTCAAACCAATTAGTTCGTGCAATGTTAAATTTAAATCAAGAATATGTAACTAGTTTAGAAATACATCCGACTAGATGTCTGTACAATATAATATTAGCATAGTGGATGCTCCATTAATGTTAGGCGTCTGTACCCGTTTCGTGCCCGTCTCGTTCCCGTTCCGGAGATGTCCCGAGACGCCACTGTACCTATTATCTGCCCACAGGAATCCAATTTGTCAGTCTATTTCTGTTAATATGAGACTGCATTCGTGTTTTATTGCGAGTTAGAAGTCATCTCTTGGTTATGCGTTTTGTTACGTGTATTGTCAAAATTAACTGAGGAGATTCTCTCAGCCTAAATAAGCTTTTAAGGCAAATAGAATAAAATTGTAACTTGATGGAATTGAAATTGCTAGACTTAATTATTGGCGGTTACATGATTAGTATGGCAGTTAACTTTATTTTTAATGTTCTGTTTTTCTATAATAATGTACAATTTATTCTGCAAATCATTACGCAAAGTCAATATTAGCTATAACTTATTCGCAAGTCACAACACAGGGTAGGTAATAATTCATCACAGTGTCCAGACACGGGGCGACTTGGGAACGTATTTATTTAATCAGATTTATTCGAGGGCGGCCGAACCGTGGCCGGTGTGGGGTGGACGAGAGAGCTCGTCGCTCAATAAAGCTATTAGACGGCGCTGCGATGCCCATTACAGATAGCTGAGGGTGACCTCAAAATCGCCATCTTAAACTACGATATTTAGGAATAGGTACCAGCTAAAATATTACAATTTAGGCCGTAATCAAGTTTCATATGACATATTAAATCTACGCTAAGGAAGGACTTTAGTGGCCATTAAGTGGCTCAGTGTGATACCATGACTAATTTAGTTGTTCCATAAATCAAACTTGGATTACAGGACGGAACTGTAAATAAAACTAGTTGCATAATTCAAAAATAACATGTATAATCTGTGGCAGTTGGCTGTGATGTATTTATGAATGCGATCGTCGCTGCTCGAGCAATATATCGGCCGTTACATATTTTTTTAATAA
The DNA here is from genome assembly GCF_912999745.1 of Papilio machaon. Classification (NCBI taxonomy): domain Eukaryota; kingdom Metazoa; phylum Arthropoda; class Insecta; order Lepidoptera; family Papilionidae; genus Papilio; species Papilio machaon. Next base: position 1,235,859 of record NC_059997.1, read on the forward strand.
ATAATGAAGAGAAGTTCCTAAAACCCATATTTATTAGAGGGACTAATGCGACTGCTTCTTTGTTAATAGGTTAAAGTAATAATTCTAATTTTATCGGTTGAAATGTAATTTAGTACTTTGTTTAAAATGTTTATTATTATGTTGTTTTCAGTATTTAGTTGTTTTTAATTTTATATCCAACTAGCTTTTACCCGCGACTCCGTCCGCGCGGAATAAAAAATAGAAAACGGGGTAAAAATTATCCTATGTCCTATTCCTGGTTCTAAGCTACCTGCCCACCAATTTTCAGTCAAATTGATTCAGCCGTTCTTGAGTTATAAATGGTGTAACTAACACAACTTTCTTTTATATATATAGATATTGTTTATTTGAAAAGAATCGTATTAAATATAGTAAACTTTCAACGTGGATTGTTACAACTTTTCGACAATTTTATAGAATAACTAGCTGTCACCCGCGACTCCGTCCGCGCGCAGTTAAAAAAAACTTAATAGCGGTATGAAAAATAGATGTTGGCCGATTCTCAGACCTACTCAATATGCTCGCAAAATTTCATGAGAATCGGTCAAGCCGTTTCGGAGGAGTACGGGAACGAAAACTGTGACACTAGAATTTTATATATTAGATATGTCCGGTTTTATTTAGGTACACCCTATAGGGCGAAAGATAACGCGACCAATTTGCAGATGTAATATCGGTGTGGTCAGGAAATTACAGCGCGCCGAGGAAAGGGCGAGATGCCGGGTAGATGCGGACTTTATGAAGTGTCTTACACGTTCTTTCATATTAATATATTGTGCAATATGTGCTATATGTTGTTTATTCTTCTTGATACATTCTTGTTGACTGAAGAGATGTGTTTGTAGAGGGCGCTAGTGTTACATTGTGATAATTAGTTCAAACAGTTTTATTGTTTTCTATTCTTATATTGAAGCTATGATTTAGTAGGATTGATTTAAACAATTCGCTGTTAGATAAATATTTATGTAATAATTATTTCGAGTGACTAGAACGAGTATGTAGGCTACATTGAATAGATCGTGAAAAAGCATTTAATATTTTAATAAAAATGATTCATATTTTTCTAATCAGTTATAAATTCTCTTCATAGTTTTCGGTTTTTAATAGATATCATAACAAACAGATATAACTATCGGTTACATAAGATAGTAAATTAGGTGTTGACAATGTGTTGTGACCATTTCGTGGGGTGAACAACCTCGTCTTAATTAAGGACAGTCTAGATAAAAATAGTTTGGAAACAGATTCTTTGACTTTTAAAATAGAACTTTACTATTTTACTAGTGTACGTTATACAGGGTGTCCGGAATACATTTGGATATGAACATCATTTTATATAACACATAATATGTTGAAAAGGTCAAGTAATTGGAACGAAGTTCCTTATCGTGCGTTGTGAAAGGGGGCTAGACGGAAAAAATTCTTACGAAAAGTTGTCACGACACTTTTTGCTATAGACGAATGAGCGCTATTTCACCATGGCAACGACGTGACAATATATAACGAAAATTCATAGAAATAAAATGTACTTCTTGTGAAGACTTAAGTTTTTTATTCATAGAATAAACATTGGTTCCTTCACTAATTAATTGAAAGGAACTTCGTTCCATCCGGGTGTCCCTTGACACCTCTCAAGTTTTTTTTATTATTATTTTGCCTGAACTCTAATTTTTAGTGGGCGGAAAAGCCGGTACTGAAATTGGATGCCGTACCATAGCTATTGATTTCCGTGTATGTGCTTCGATAAGGATTAAAGTCATGAAAGGTTATTGTCCACAGCCAAGGACGATCTATAAGTTTTGTGTTCCAATATTTGATTGTTTTCATAATGTGATTTGAATTTTTGAATGGAACCAGTATTTATAATGGTCCAATCTATGTTCTTTTTTTTAATTAAGAAGTTGCAAACATATTATTTTGATATTGCAAATAGAAGTAAGTAACTTTGGATTTTTTTTTTAATTTTGTGTTTGTGTTTTTGTGTGGAAATAAATGGCTTCATTATTATTATTTTATTTAATCTAAGTTCCACTGACTCTTATTGATCTACGGACTGATTTCTCGAATTATTTACTAGAGATGTTATTGAATTTTAAGTATTAAGATATGCCAGACGTAGTTATTACTCTATTGAAGCGACTGGAAAAAATGGCAGTGTGCCGGCAAAAATATATCTAGAAAACTTATAAACGATTCCAAGAAAATACAGATTAAGGTGAAATGGTTTCCTATTGTGTGAGTGCATGCAACGAGCAGGTCTGTTATAGGTCTTTTGTTAGTCTAAGAGCAATGCAATTTAGAGACCATTAAAGGGTTTTTATCGATGGCATCAGGCAATTTGGGTGCGGCTTATCGGCGGTCTGCTATCGGTGACGGGAAGGAGGAGGGGTATAGATGAGAATTCGCGATAGGGAAATTGTTGAAGCGAAATAATGAATATGTCATACACACTTCTACACATGTGACGATGTTGCTTTACTTTTAATTAAATTGTAGGAGTACTTACGCAAACGATTAAGGTGTGTTAAAGTTATGTACTTTTGTCAATAATTGCGTTAGGAGCAAGTGTGTCAACCAAACGTGATAGAAATAAGACACAAAGTTTTATTGGATTTCATACTCTAGTGTTAAAGTTATGGGGTAGAAAAGTGTTTTAATATAGTGTGCAATATTTCACAAATTTAACCACGGCCCGTTGTCCGTTTTATGTGCGAAGAGGACATTATCGTTAGGGTGCTATACCTCCCCCACTCAGGTTTTATCGCTCCCCAACGTCCGGTCTAGACTTTGCGGCGCTAGATCTGTAGTGTAGTGGACATTATGATTACGTGAACATTTAATGATATTAGTCTGCTTTGTCAGAATGCTGTGACCTCATAACCTGCTTAGAGTTTGTACGGGTTCCGTCTACTATGAGATTATTATTTTGCGGCCCGCTGTCGCTAAGAGCCGACTTAGAGTTGTAATCTGAAGAGCTTACAGCGATACCAATCAGTTCATGTCGCTAGGGGATTTTTGTATCGACAAATGTACCATAAAGTCACCTTTTGGTAATGATTGTACAATATAATATTGAATGTAATTATTTTGCTCTACTTATTACAGTTCTAAAGACATTAAACAGAAGTATATGTTTTAATTGAACGAAAGGCAAGCAATATCAATTGCAATTTGTGTGGTAATAAATGTTTTTTTTCTATCAATATGTATGATGATGATGATGTAGGTAACTTTAACACGTTTCATGATACTATTTTTTTTTGTATATAAACCATGCAGGTGAGTGATGGTACAGCACGTGTTAAAATCAAAATTATGGTTGTTAGATGTCAATGTATGATAAGTGAATTAAACTACATTCCCAAGTCAAAATACAATTGTAACAATATATATGTATTTTTCCTGGTGTTTTGGAATTGGAAATATACGGTAGCGATACTCACGAAAGTTACTATCCTTATATCGATATGAGACAGTGTAAGTTTTTATTCAACTTTTAACTATCTTAGTTGACGGTCGTGATTTTACGGGTAACTAAAGTTTTTACATAAAATAGAATAATTCCCCGTTTACATTATTCCAGTCCAGCGATCGACTACAGCGTTAGGTTACGACTTGAAACATGTAAACTTACACTAGATACCAAGCAGTGCTTTCAGTGCAGTAGTCGATCTGTACTGGAATAATGTAAAGCAGGCAAAAAAATAGTAAATAATAACGATTTGCAAAAGGTGGTTTTCAATTCGTTTGTATGTTTATTTTTCTTCTATAGTTATACATTGCGTAATCGCGTAGGTATTGCTTTTATGGCAATGGAATGTTTCATTCTATATTTAGATATAAGTAAATAATTACATTTATATGTGTGTTATGTCTCACGACTCTGAGTGAGATCAATGACACCTACGTGCATGAAATGTCAAGGGTCAATGCAATATCAACACGCGTGTGACTCACACTCATTATAATATAAGTCTGTCTTGTAATTAATTGTTGAAGGAATCGTGGGTTTCTAAGACAAAAATCCTCGTTTTAAACATTTATAACATCTCTGTTTTATCAAAGATAATCATAGGGATTGCGATTTTGATCTCAGAAACCAACGGTAAGTAACGGAAAGTAAAACTAACATGGAGGACTAGCATAAATATTTGCGACAACTCCCTTCTTATCGTCATCGTCAAGTCAATATTAGTATGAAATTTTTAATGTACTTTACACCCGATAGAGGGCGCTGCATAAATTTCTATACAAATGACGATAAGTAAGCGATTGTCACAATTATTCGTCCTAGACCCACAATATTCGATGTAATGCCAAAAGCAAAATAATGTCTAAAGTATTGAACATCCCCTTCTCTTATAAAAAAAAAAATACTGTCATATCAGTTTCATATTCAAGGTTACTTTTTTGTATAACAATGATTATGTATGTAGTAATAGGTAACACTCCCCTCTTAACTCTTCCCCCCTGCGGCCAATTAATTGCATCGCTGACGTCCGGTCTAGACTGACAGACGCTACATCTCGAGTGGCCATGTTGTGGTCTGTAGTGATCATATTAACATGCTTTATTGGTCTACTGGGGGGTCTTGTAATGTTTAATATTGCGCCTTTGAAATGTTTGTTAATGCTTAATTTATCGACTAAACAGATGAGAGGGAGTTAATGATATTAATATTATAAATGCGAATGTTTAGATGGATAGATGGATGGGTGTTTGTTACAAGATATCTACAGTACGGCTCAACTGATCTCGGTGTAATTTGGCATACATGGTCTGGAAGAACACATAGGCTACTTAATAAGTTTTTTTAATTCCGCGCGGACGGAGTCGCGGGCGACAGCTAGTGTAATATATTTGATCCTAACTTATTTTAAACTATGTATGTTCTTAAATTACGTAGATACGATAGTTTTATGTTTCTTTTTACTAGTATTATAAATGCGAAAGTTTAGATTCATAGATTAATGGATGTTTGTTATTAGGTACCTCCAGAACGACGAAAAGGATCTCTATAAAATTGGTATAGATATAGAATACAGTGATCCGGGAAATGTGTACGGTTCCCGTGGGTTATATTTGATTCACATATTTACTCGATAACTTCGCAATGGCTCAACATATATTGAAATTTGGCAGATATATGACACATAGTTTAGTTACATATGAGATACTTTCCACACATTTTTTTTTATCTGCGCAGACGAAGCCGCGGGCAAAAGTTATTTCTTCTTATATGTTATAGCTTTGTTTTTTTATTTTATCTTTATTATATTATTTTAATAACTATAAATATAATTTATGTTTTTTTCACGTAAATAAAATCAACGAAAACCAATAGTAGGTACACTAAATAGTACAGCTTTTGTATTTATATGAAAGTTATAAGTTTCTTGTACGTGCGATATTAATCTCGCTAAGGTTTCGGAGCTTAAAAGTTTGACTCAATGCGCGAACTCCCCGCAAACTCAATCAAAGCGTACTTTATCACTCATTCTATTTATTATTATTTATGAGCACAAGTTATAACTTCGAGAGATTTCTAATATCTTAGGTAACTACGTGAAGTGTAATAACTAACAAAGTTATAGTTTAATATTGCCTTAAAGTTTTTATGTAACTGTGTAACGAACAGTTCATACAGGGAGCCCTATTTTGGTTAAAAATTACAAAGGGTGCAGGATGATATTGTATAATGCTCAAAGTTAATTAAAACTTTAAGTTGGATTGAAATTAAAACAGTAAATAAAAATATCAATTTAACATTTAGCTGAAACTCTTACCTTTTTAGGATTATTCTTATAAATAAAGAAATAAATCTTAATGTAAACGTTAGGACTTTTACGTAGGTTGTTTTTAATCTAATAGTTCAAAGTAAAATGCCGATAGTACAAAGTTAAAAGTACTGATCATATTGATATTATCACAGATTAAAAGACGCCGTAAAGACTGTGCGTGATTTACGTGTCTTTTCACTATTTAAACATGTGTCCATATACAAGTCAATGAACCTCTAAACAAGTAAAGTATTGTTGTCATACTGTTTTTATTTATCTTGAGTTATCGTTTTTGTTTTATAAGGTGGCAAGCGATCAAGCAGCAACCCGAATATGCTGAATTAGCTAAGTGACCGCTGCTCATGGACATCCGCAATTGCTGTTGCGTTGCCTACCTTTAATCGAAAGAAGAGCTAACGCAGAGGAAGATAATGTTTCGTGTTTTCCTATGCGTCCCCTCCTCCTACAAATCCACCACCCCTTTCCATTCTTTCCTTTTAAGAAATGGATTGGAATGGAAAGATGACTAAAATTAGAGCTCCGACACGCACCGTTAATTCCGTACTCGCAAAGTCGCAGATAAAGTTATGTTCTGTTCAAGAAGTTTTTAAGTTAAATGATCGTTTTATTACTTAACTTAACTTAAACTTAACAATCAGCTTAATATTTCATAGAATTTTGAAGAGTATTTCTGAGTATAAAGCGTACTCTTCAAGTGAAACTAATCAATTCTTAACCCTTCACCTCAGTCTGCATTTTGGAATGGAATGACTGACGCAGGGAACGGTAACAGAGAGAGCGGTATTATGTGAGTGATTCATTCACGAATTGCCGCTCGTGTGATTTATGCCGGCATGTTTTGTGTTGGGCCGCGATAAACTGCCGTTCGCCGAACGAATGATGTTCATGTTTCAGTCGTTCGAGGACGGTGAGTGATGGCTCAGTGCCGGATGCTGGTGAATGCTTTCAATAGATTGCAAAGAGACTTACATGTCGTTGATTTGAACTATTGTTGAGTTCAAGGTGCATTTGCATCGTAAATCAAATCCGGAAAATTGTAACTAGTATTGTACAGTTATTGGATCACACTAGTTTATCTATAGCAAATTTATTCTTGTTTTAAAGGTCTCATAATTTTACTAATAATATAAATACGAAAGTTTAGACGGATAGATGGTTGAGTGAATGTGTTGATGTTTGTGAGAAGGTATCTCCGGAACAGCTCAACGGAACTTGATGAAATTTCGCACAGTTGTAGGACATAGTCTGGAAAAAGACATAGGCTACCTAGTAACTTTTTTTTGTTTCCGGGCAGACGGAGTCGTGGATGACAGCTAGTATATTAATATACACTGATACTCAATTCGCATCGTTGGAATGTAAGGTAATTCGCCGCTAAATGTTACTGTACTATTGTGATCTGTTAATATACGTAACTCGGTCGGTTTTCCTTTACGCAGGTCTAAACGCACTTAAGAAATACACTTTTGAGTCATCGCTCGCAATATTGGCGCCGGCGTTTGGCACTAACCACGCATCCTATGTGCCAGAGTTCATATTTCACTTCTTGAGGTGAACGTCTAGACGGGAAAATAGCTAGAGCGCATACGGATTGCTAATTCCTTAAAGACTCGTTTAGTGAATATTTCACATACTAAATTTACCTTAAAGAAAAACTTATCGATTCCTGAGTATGGCAGATAATATCAGAGTTAAGAATTCAGATATAAATGTTTTTGCAAGTGCATTTATCCGATCAATTTATTGAGCAATTATTACAAGGTCTCCTTGATTCGAATGTCGTTCAATACATCACTGAGCTTCGGAAATTCTCCTTGACGTAATTTTTCATTACTCTTTCGTATGATGTAAAATGTTGATGACATTGCAATCATAATTATTGCGAGATGTATGTCAAATTACATATATGTACCCTTGTGTAATTACACATATTGATCGAATTTTTTTTCTTAACCGGTAAAATGTCTACTATGTCAACTAAAAATTAATAATAAAATTGTATTTTTTTTTCAGGTATGTTTTCACCAAGGTTTTCATACCATATACGAATATAGTAAGTAATTTTAAGTTAAGAATTGAAGGGAATTATTTTAATTAAGACTAAAAATTTATTTAACATACTATAATTTACTTTATTCAGTGATTTTATTAAGTTAAATTCATTTTTAAACTGCTCAGGATTACATACTATTTATTTCCTTGCTATATTTATCGAATGTAGATTTATATCTGATGATGTATTTATATTATATTTTTTCTTTAGTTAATTTGTTGACGTCTAACAAATACATAAGAGCAGGATCCTCGCGATACAGGCTTACTTCCAGTGCTGGTCAATACTTATGAAAGCAACCCCTTTTGTAGCCATAAAGTTTCTTAGCTTAACTGTTCAATGTAAACATAAACTTAATATTATTTTTCATTTTCATTAATTACACAAGATTCAAATCGAAATAAACAACTGTTTTTAATCAAAATATTGAAAATGTTTGCTATGTGTGAGACTTAAAAGATGATCCGATATTTTTGATCAACTGGAAGTAGAATTTTCATTTAAAATTTAAATGATAACGGTAAAAATTGTCGTCGTGTCGCGGTAACCGTTTAAAAACTGACAAAGTTTGTTGTGCCCGGGCCGCAAGCTGCGACGGTGGTCGTTAATCATTGTAAACGCCGGGGAAATTTTCTAAAAGGGCATAATGCTCGCTAAATCCTCTACTTATCGCTTGTTGTTGCCTCCTGCTCTTGTTTCACTTTGGTCTAATTTACAAACTTTACTGAATAAGCTTAACATATTAAATGTTCATTTTTTTAAATGCCTTGAGCTTTATCATTTCTGCAGTATTGTATGACTGAAAATGTTTAATTTAAAAAAAATATCAGTATCATTTGAAATTAATTGTAGCTCCTATCTAAGAAATGATGTGTCGTTTACGGTACGGTGCTATATTTTTAAATAATCTATCAATCAACTTTAATACTTATAAACGCTTAAAAAACGCAATATCACAGTCAAAAGTTAATATAATAGTAGAAATTAACTTAACAATAGTTAATCCGCTTCAGCGAATATCTTAGACCGATGGCTGTTATTCTCAATTCGCCAGGCGCCCCTCCAGAAGAGAGCCGGTGACAAATGATGTACAGTATTGGAAAAAAGTCGTGCGATGTCGCGCGGCCGCAATGGGTGTCGATGTTTATTCTGTCTACATAACACCCATTTTTTACTGGCCTCACCAATTTTATTAATGGATTCGGTTTTCCTTGTCGAATTCATACCATTTAATATGCTCTAACCATTTTTTATTGACGCCATTTTGAATTATTGTAAGTGTGAATAATATAACGAATTCTTTGCGGTTTTTTATAATTAATATATATTTTTTTTTATAATAATAAAAAGTACAGTTTGATGTTTTCATTTTTTTATTATGTGTCTTAAACATTATGTGCTATTTGTTACTAGGCCTAGGAGTAGTTATTGTTTAGTGAAGATTTCTCATAGGTACTGAATCTACACTCGGGACTTCATAAGCGACCAATGAAGGACTTGGAGTGCCATAAGATCTTGTGTATTTAACAACGTTTTAATATTTCATTACGTAATAAATAATCACCCGTCACTCGCTTTTTACGTTCCATATTTTCTGGTTCATTCTTAATATTTCACCCTCAACCCTGTAGTTAGTTACCACGTCAGAGGGTTTGCGAATGTTGCGCGTTGCGGCTTGCAATTTTACGTCACGTATCCTGACTCATGTTTAATTATTGCGGAAGTAGCATTAATGATGTTTAGATTAGGTTCGTAATAACATGCGGGGGTCCGGCGATCATATCGATGCAACTGTTCGACAGTTGATTCATACGGGAACGTTGACCACTGCTGTTATATTGAGCCGGCTAATGTGCACTTCAGGATATTTCTATATTGACCCTACTACATGTGCTACAGGATATTGGAGTTTGATGAATCAAATTTTTATAGGATTAAAAAGGAACCAAACTACCCTTACGTTATAGGATTCTTGTACCTATAAGTTACGTCGGTATAATTTTGGTTGGTTTGAAAATTGCTTATGAGACAAAGTGTTTGTATAGTATATAAATTTATTTGTTGTAAATAATACACATTTGGTATTTTTGTTAACTCTTATATGAGAGAAATCGTACGCCATTGCACGCACACACATTAGAGATATAAAACAGAAGCAAAATGTTGCCATAAGAAAAATCTTTCTGATCATGAACAGTGTCAAAACAAGAATTGGTAAACGTCACTTAGGTCACGAGGCTAACTCAATTATCCTACAATTAATAACCACCATAGCTTAGCTTATGTTGTCACCCGTAATATATAAATGTAAACCTAATTCAATATGCTATGTTTACATATATGTCGTAAGTTTTTATTTGGAAATGTTCACACGAGTGTAGAGCTTGACTCGTCATACGATATGCATTAATTAACCGTATATTTTCGACAATTACATACGTCTGCCCTCAATGAATGTTTCAAAGGAGCCTCAAATACGGGACCATTCCGAACGCTGACTATCAAACATTATGAAGTCATTATGATGCACGCTCATAAATGGTAAAAACTACCCGCATGCCTCGCACGCGCGTTCGATTCCGGGCCCCGTATTGTTGTGTGTTTTTGTCAGCCTATTAAGTTTTGTTTGTGTGCTCGCGGGCACGTTCCGAGCGTAATTTCGGGGGTTTAACGCCTCGGACACAAGCTGAATGTATTTATGGTCCCGTCCGTCTGTGTGTCGCATGCTGAGTAGGATTAAGTTTTGTCTTTTTTTATTGTCTTCATATCGTCACGCGTGTATCTCGTTTGTCGACTTTAATAAATGTTATTACTTTAATTTTATGTTGTAACGCCTGTCGTTTTATTAGATCAATAGTTTTGTGATAATTGAAGCTAATACATTTTGTTATCAAACTGCTTTGTTTTGTTTTTGTTTAAAACAAACGATGTGGTTTAATATTGAATAGTTTGTTACTACATGTAACATGGTGAATTACGTTTTAAGACGGAAACGCTCTTGTTTGGTAAGAAAGCAAAAATTTCCTAGAATATTTTAGAAGACTACATTAAAATAAAACAGTCGAAACGTAAAATTGCGAACCTTTAATTACACTAACTAAAGTATAACTTTGGAATGTTTATAATTCGATCGTCTATTTTTTTAAATCTTCTAAGGTCGAATTGATGGAGGTATTGTCGTCGAATTGATTCAAAGCAAACTTTTTTTTACGAACAGAATTTCAACCTAAACGAATAAAATAAACGTAGATTACGTTTTCGGTAAAAGATAGGAGCGGAAATGTCGCAGCAATGTCAACACGGCCTTCTCTGAAATAGGAGATTGCGGGCCGATTAAAAAAAAGTGGCGTATTGTTGCAAAGTAAACACTAGGGGCTATACAAAGTTTGTGCCGTGATTATCCCGCCGCCCGCTGTCGACTAACTTTGTCATTGTTCCCTTAACTTTACTAACTTACGGCTTTCTTATTAAATCAAACTATAAAATTGGATATAATTTTTTTTTTATTTGGAGGCTAAATAACCTTATCCATACATGTTCAATGTTGAATGTTGTATGTATAAAAATGGAAGGTAGTTATTATCTGATTTTGTTGTTACTTGAAAAATATTTTCCAAAATAAGAAATCTGTTTAAAAATAAAATCAGGCATTGGGTAATATTAAAGCTCCAAGTTGTTTTAGTTACGAAACATGAGCAAAGTTGATATAAGAAATTATTTTATAATATTTTTTTAGGCAGCGAAAGAAATTATCAATGTTGATTCTTTGTAAATATGAAACGTTTATATTTACACTCAGATTTAGATATGTTACAGGATATCCGCTTGACGACATATTGAGATTCCGATATTTTATATCACTTTATACCTTGCTCGATGACGAAACAAAACATATTGTTATCCTTCATCCTCAATTATAAACAGTAATAATAATATTTTAATATAGACTAGCTTTTACCCGCGACTCCGTCCGCGCGGAATAAAAAATCGAAAACGGGGTAAAAATTATCCTTTGTCCTTTTCCTGGTTCTAAGCTACCTGCCCACCAATTTTCAGTCAAATCGATTCAGCCGTTCTTGAGTTATAAATAGTGTAACTAACACAACTTTCTTTTATATATATATATATATGTCGGAGGAAGTCATTGAAGGAGTTGCTTGTTGATTGTACCTTTTGTAAACCTTAATTGAATTTAATACGAATTTTTACATTGTTATAATTCCTAAAACATATTTCTGAAAACAAATTTGTAATTATAATAGAAACTAAAGAAAGTAGGAAGTTATCAAGTCGTCGTAGTCAAATGAATTACTTTGTACGCATAATGTGCAATGTTTAATGTTTATTGAAATTTAAAAGCTTTTCTAATCATTATCAGATTCTAATTTTAATTCGATTTTACTTTATTAGTTACGTTTTTCTTAGATTAAATAACAATATGATTGTAATTTAAGTAATGACCAAAAAGAGCAGAGCACTTGGCTAGAGTGTGGTCGAGGCGCCATCTTTATATAAGGTACAGTTGTGAGGGAGCTCAGTGTTGTTGTGTGGATGCGATCGAGTTGGATCCTTGAAGTTTGTTCGCTAGTGGTGTTAAAGATTGGTGCTTTGAACTCACTGCTCGGTCTTAAAAGTTATAATTTCTCTTTTCATTATTAATTATCGATGTACATTGAACTATTAAGTACGTGTAACCTAAAAATAACGTGTAACTGTGATTTTAAAGTGATTTAACGTGCTCACATTAAATTAAACATTTTGAAAGACTGTATAAACGTGTTTTGTGCCCGCACTTCACCCTCATGACGCCCACCAAGTCCGGAACTCCTGCAAATGATGTCGTCGAGAAAAGTATTTCTCCGACATCAGAAGTGGGATCGGTGCCGGCACAAAATGAGGATCTACGGACACCAGCAGACGACGGATGGCGTGCACTATTCGAGGCGCTATCCAACCCACCGAGAATGGAAGACAAGACCATTACGCTGCCTAAATTTGAACCGGAAGATGCAGACAGCGACGCACGTGCCTGGATAGCAACGGCGGATATCTGCTTATCGGACCGCGATATACAGGGAAGTCAATTAGTTCTTATACTTAGTAAAGCCATGAGAGGTTCAGCTGCAACATGGTTTTCTCAAATAGCTTTTCCTAATATGAAATGGATTGAATTTAAGGAAATTTTTCTTTCCCGC